>NW_027263094.1:0-33586 GCF_902827115.2 Pseudochaenichthys georgianus
TTATAGCCCAACATTAGCCTCCTTTAGCTTAGCGGTGGTGACGTGAAGTCATGTGACCGTGCTGTAGTTCCTTTATAGCCCAACATTAGCTTTTTACTTCAGAAATCATAAAGTGGTGATAATATGTGGAGATTATCCTGCTGAACTAAACGTGTAACTATCATAAACGTTTGTTTGATACAGAGATTATTTTCTGACATACTCTCATGGAGAAATCCCATTGGATCAGGGAGATGCTGCCTTCAGGGTCCAACAGAGAAATACAACATCCCTGCACCATTTTCAGTCTCATACAAATAAACGAGTTATATCCAGGTGCGATGGAGTGATTTCACCGGGGATTACTCTCAGCTTTGTCTCCGGTGTGGTTCAGCTGCAGGACGAGCGTCTGTCCGTCGTCGACAGAGATAACCGGCTGCTGGCGTCCAAACTGGCCGATATCGTCTGCTCCAAAGGTCTGGTGGACCATCAGAACCAGTACCACCTGAGGAGGTGAGAACAACAAACTCATGGCATGGACACATATAGCTATATGTTATTTTTTAGATAAAAAGCTCATTTTAAAAACAGTGAGAAATCTTAGTTTTTTGCGTCGCTCCATTGAGTGTTCTGTTTTCAATAATGATCTTCTCGCTGAACAATATAGCAACCTCTGAAATGTCCAAATTAAATCAGAATCATGTCCTCAACTAAACCGTGTAATGATGTCTGTAATGAAAATGAAGTCATAGCTTATCCTGCCATGAAACATTACGTCCTATCTCACAGCCTGAGTTTGACCAACAGTGACAGAGCGTCCTCACTACAGCTTCAATAGAAGCTTGGAGCTGGGCGTGTCTGGAGCTTGGGGATTTTATTCAAGCAACACGGCCAACAACCAATCACATGAATCTCCCGCCCCCGACATACAAAGCAAAAACCCCCCGGGATTTTATGCGAGCAATATATATATAAACTCCCCAAACAGGCGAAAACCTACCAGTTTCCCCCCCTGTCTCTCCACCTCCCTCCATGCTGGTTCCTCCGGTTTGTATCCCGGTAGGTGAAGAGGGTCTGGTCATACACAACCGGGTGGTTGCTACGGCGATAGTTAGTTTCTCCTCCAACTTTTTTTGAAATATAGAAATGAGCGGCGGGATATCTCTCCCAGCTTAGACGCGGTTTGATTGGCTACGGCTTGAGCTGTCAGATTTTCCGAAACGGGATTTGATTGGCTGGCGCTGGCTACTCCGGCGTCAGAAATTGAACATTGTTTAACTTCGGAGACGGACCGCTCTGCTACCCACAATTCAGTTCGGCGAAAAAGCGAGGCAACGTGACGTCACCCCATTCAAAGTGAATGGGCAGAGTGGAGCTGTCGACGCTGTCGTGTGGACGGGCCGTAACTCCTTATTTATATTCATCTGAGCTGGCTTTTTGATCTGTTAGGGGTTTTTCCAACCCAGTCTCATAAAAAAACGTGTAATAACTACGTTGGTCCACAAAGTAGCACGTAGTATTTCTACAAAAACGCCTCTGAAATGGTTGGATCCCTACGTTTTTTTTCACCATTCATTCCAATGGCTGGCGTCACGTGATCTTCACATTTCTCCCTGCAGAAAAAAAAACATGGCCGACATTCACTTGTGTTTATTAATCAAACAAATAAATAAACACAAGGATAATTATGTGTTATTGTTGAGTAAATGGAGAATTGCAAATTGTGTTGATTGACATTATTCACCCACGGATCTATGGGTTAGGGTATTGTTCTGCACGGACATTTTAGTGAGCCGGACTTCCTGTCTCCGCCGGTCTTCGCTTCCCGGGCATGAAGCTGTTTACATGTGTTTTGAGATGCTAAATAAAAGTCTAGCTTGTACCTCTGATACCCCGCCTCCGACTCCCGTCTCTCGGCACCACACTATGCCACCATTTTAGATGCGGATTTTGTTAAACTAATATGTTTGCGCTGTGGACCAACACTACACATTGACGGGGAAGGGGGTAGCAATAAAGATAACACCATTAAACAGTTACACAACATAACAGAAATAATATCGATAGCAGCGTCCCTAGCAACCACCTTGGTAACAATGAACACGTTGTATAGACAAATTTCCTGAAGTAATCTTCGTAATAACTAGCAAACTAAAGATCATGTGCATCCACTGCACACATCATCTGAAATAACAACTCATATTTCTCGCATCAAATGACATCAAAGGGCATTTTAATCGCCAAACTAACCTTAAAATAGGCATTTTACACCGAGAATAAAACGAATGTCGGCCATGTTTTCTTTTTCTGCAGGGAGAAATGTGAAGATCACGTGACGTAGACGCAACCATTGGAATGAATGGTGAAAAAAAACGTAGGGATTTTACAATTTCAGAGGCGTTTTTGTCGAAATACTACGTCCTACGTTGTGGACCAACGTAGTTATTACACGTTTAGATGTGAGACTGTGAGTCCCGAACATAAGTTATTCTGGGACAGGAAGTTGCTTTAAATTGAGAGCAATATAATCTCTCCTAACTAGCGATTAGATGAAGAGGTTCTCCTCACTTCGTAAACTGATCTCTGGAACGGATTCAACCAGGCGTCACAAAGCATCATGAAGATCTTACATCATTATCTCTGTTTTTGGTCTCCTCCAACTCCAAGATGTCCGATTCTTCAGCTCGATTTCAATCAACAGAAAAGTATTCTGAGAATCAATGAATCAATAAAGTAACTCGAGATGAAGTTTAAACCAAAGAAATAGAAACAAATTGTTGAGTATAGTCGAGATTGTTTGAGAATAAGATTTTGTAAGCGTGTGTTATTTTTCCTCTTCAGTCTGAATGCTGACAGGAGGAGGGAGGAGCTTCTTCTGATTGGCCGTCAGAATCAGGCCATCTATCAGCGAATCACGAGCCGGCAGTCGGAGCATCGCCGCCCGCTGTGGTTGGACGACTGGGAGAGGGCGGAGCGTCGCCGTGACGACATCTCACGATACCCCCGAGGACTCGGAGAGAAACACGTGAGAATTTAAAACTGTCTCTGTTGTTGAACAAAGTGATCACATGACTCCTGGTGTCACTGCAGACCTGCTGCGAGCTAGCTAGCTAACGTGGCTAACCTGGTCATTTCAGACATCCTGACACACACTGACGTTACATTACGTTACATTACGTTACATTACGTTACAATACGTTACATTACGTTACATTACGTTACATTACATTACGTTACATTACGTTACATTTAGCTGACGCTTTTATCCAAAGCGACTCACAATAAGTGCGTTCGACCAGGAAGACACAACCTGAAGAAAGCAGAATCATAAAGTACATCAGGCTTCTTAGAGCCAAGCATTTCAAGTGCTACTCAGCTGGCTTTAGAGGAGCCAGTCCTTTGTTAGTATATAAGTGCTTTGTTAGTAGTTCTCTCCTCGAGGTGGAGTCGAGAGAGATGAGTTTTCAGTCTGGAAGGTGTGTGAGCTTTCTGCTGTCCTGATGTCAATGGGAGCTCGTTCCACCATCTTGGAGCCAGGACAGCAAACCCACGTGTTCCTGCTGATGGGACTTGGGTCCCCCTCGCAGCGAGGCTGCAGCGAGCCGTCTGGCTGATGCAGAGCGGAGTGCACGTGCTGGGGTGCACGGTTTAACCATGTCCTGGATGTAGGAAGGGCCAGATCCATTCAGCATGGTACGCAAGCACCAGGGTCTGGAAGTGGATTCTAGCAGTTACCGGAAGCCAGTGGAGGGAGCGGAGGAGCGGCGTGGTGTGGGAACATTCAGGAAGGATGAAGACCAGACGAGCCGCTGCATTCTGGATGAGCTGCAGAGGTCGGATGGCACATGCAGGCAGACCAGCAGGAGGGAGTTGCAGTAGTCTAGGCGTGAGGGGACGAGAGCCTGGACCAGAACCTGCGTGGCTCTCTGGGTCAGCTGGGGACGCGTCCTCCTGATGCTGTAGAGCGTGTATCTGCAGCAGCGGGTTGCAGCAGCGATGTTTGCAGTGAAGGACAGGTTGTTATCTAGGGTCCCACCCAGAGTCCTTGTATTTCTTTTTCTTTAGTCAACTTTTTTTTGGTAAAGATTTCTGTCAATTTATTTTTGATCGCCAACAAAAATAAGAAGGTTATTGCAAACATGAGTAAAGAGGTATTACACTAACGTACTGTGTGTCAGTCATTTGCAAGTGCTGTATTAATACAATGTGTGTGTGTGTGTGTGTGTGTGTGTGAGTGTGTATGTGTGTGTGTCTGTGTGTGCGTGCGTGTGCATGCGTGTGTGTGTATGTGTGTGTGTGCGTGTGTCTGTGTGTGTGCGTGTGTGTGTATATGTGTGTGTGTGTGTGTGTATGTGCGTGTGTGTGTGTGTGCGTGTGTGTATATGTGTGTGTGCGTGTGCATGTGTGTGTGTGCGTGTGTGTGAGTGTGTATGTGTGTGTGTGCGTGTGTCTGTGCGTGCGTGTGCATGCGTGTGTGTATATGTGTGTGTGCGTATATGTGTGTGTGCGTGTGTGTGTGTGTGCGTGTGTGTATATGTGTGTGCGTGTGTGTGTGTGCGTGTGTGTATATGTGTGTGTGCGTGTGTGTGCGTGTGTGTGTGTGTGTATGTGTGTGTGTGTGTGTGTGTGTGTGTGTGTGTGTGTGTGTGTGTGTGTGTGTGTGTGTGTGTGTGTGTGTGTGTGTGTGTGTGTGTGTGTGTGTGCAGAGGTCAAGCAGGAAGGTGAAGTTTGCAGCGGACGGTGAGCGGGCGTCGAGCGGCACGGACACTGAGAGAGAAGAAACAAACACAAACTAAAGATGTTCACTTTCATTTGATCTAAAATAAATAATCCTTCAGATTAAATTACTCCAACAATCACTTCCTATGATGGGGTTAGGGTAAAGCTTCTTGAAATCCAAATATAATATGTTTCCTGACTGTGACCTCTGATCGCACCCTGATGTCCCGCACCCTGATGTCTCGCACCCTGATGTCCCGCACCCTGATGTCTCGCACCCTGATGTCCCGCACCCTGATGTCTCGCACCCTGATGTCCCGCACCCTGATGTCCCGCACCCTGATGTCTCGCACCCTGATGTCTCGCACCCTGATGTCCCGCACCCTGATGTCTCGCACCCTGATGTCCCGCACCCTGATGTCCCGCACCCTGATGTCCCGCACCCTGATGTCTCTGACTGAGAGGAGGCGCTGCCACACCTTTCTCACAGGTCCGCAAAGTGCGTCACAAAGAAGCCTCACGTGACGAGGCGTCTGACCTCCAGAGGAGCACCTGGAGATCTTTGGAAGCGATAATCAGGGGTGTTCCTCGAAAGATATAGTATGTGTCTCTGATCTTGTTTATAAGATATATCAATTATCAACGAGAACATGACGCTCGTAAACAAGATGTCTGCTGACGTAATCAACAACGTGAGGTAAACAACAACGTGACGAGCTGCGTGAGATATTGTTTTCTGGCTTCTCTCTAACATGTAAACCTGCACCCCGATGGAGACCAAACCCTGACTGATATTTAACTTTATGTTTGTTCATGTAAATAAAAAAGAATCTGAAAAGCGATGTGGGTATTTATAAACTCGCAACATGTAAATGTGAAAAGGTATGAACACATGCAGTGTTACTGCACAC
This sequence comes from Pseudochaenichthys georgianus, assembly GCF_902827115.2. Lineage (NCBI taxonomy): Eukaryota > Metazoa > Chordata > Actinopteri > Perciformes > Channichthyidae > Pseudochaenichthys > Pseudochaenichthys georgianus. The sequence continues at coordinate 5,610 of NW_027263094.1, forward strand.
ATCAGACCACATGGTTACCGATAGCACAGACGCAGCTCATCTCCAATATCAACAACAATAACAACTTTAAAATCTACTAAAGAGTTCAGTCCTCTGCTCTCCACCAGGGGGCGGTACCTGCGCGTCTCTGCTGAAACGGATTCATACATCTGATTCTCACAGAAACAGAAACAGAAAGAGCTCTTTCATCTGTATCACCACGACCCCGTGAAACAAGAAGTCCTCTGCTATCAAGCTACTTTCACACATCCAATATCACCTCTTCTGCAAAGTCCTCTTCTCCATGTCTCTCCTACATCAACATGTGTCCCCTCTTCTCCATGTCTCTCCTTCATCAACATGTGTCCCCTCTTCCTCATGTCTCTTCTACATCAACATGTGTCCCCTCTTCTCCATGTCTCTTCTACATCAACATGTGTCCCCTCTTCTTCATGTCTCTTCTACATCAACATGTGTCCCCTCTTCTTCATGTCTCTTCTACATCAACATGTGTCCCCTCTTCTCCATGTCTCTTCTACCTCAACATGTGTCCCCTCTTCTTCATGTCTCTTCTACATCAACATGTGTCCCCTCTTCTCCATGTCTCTTCTACCTCAACATGTGTCCCCTCTTCTTCATGTCTCTTCTACATCAACATGTGTCCCCTCTTCTTCATGTCTCTTCTACATCATGTGTCCCCTCTTCTTCATGTCTCTTCTACATCAACATGTGTCCCCTCTTCTTCATGTCTCTTCTACATCAACATGTGTCCCCTCTTCTTCATGTCTCTTCTACATCAACATGTGTCCCCTGTTCTTCACGTCTCTTCTACATCAACATGTGTCTCCTCTTCCTCATGTCTCTTCTACATCAACATGTGTCTCCTCTTCTTCATGTCTCTTCTACATCAACATGTGTCTCCTCTTCCTCATGTCTCTTCTACATCAACATGTGTCTCCTCTTCTTCATGTCTCTTCTACATCAACATGTGTCCCCTGTTCTTCACGTCTCTTCTACATCAACAACAAATTGTTAAAAAATAGGGGCGGAGCTTATGCCGGCTCATACGGGAGATGCTGCCGTGATGAAACTCCATATCAGGATCATCAAGGATCTGAAACAGTCTGGAGCTCAAAGGCTTTCTCTCCTGCCGGTTACACCACGAGGTGAGTTCCTTTCTACTTCCTGCTTCTTCACACACATGCTCTCCAGCACAGGTTAGCTCTGAGTGTTAGCATGCTAATGTAAACACCGACCATGTTACGTCCAAAACAGTCGGGCATTGTTTCTGATAGCAGCTTTCTGATTGGCCCGTGGGTCCACATTTCAGATGTTACGTTATATCGGACGCAAATCTGGATCAGCTCCGTTGTTCCCCGTCTTTAGAGATTTGGGTACGGAGGAAAAGAGAGAGGGTTTATTTCCTGACGCTGCGTGAGTTCCAGACACACCGGGGACACACCGGGGACACACCGGGGACACATGTTGATGTAGAATAATAATAATAATAATATATTTAATTTATATAGCGCTTCTCATCTGCCAATACAAATCTCGAAGTCCTTCACAACAAGGGATACTGATACACTTTGAGAGATTAAACAGATAATTGTAATAATAATAATAAATAATAAATAAAAAAAAATAGAGTACAAAAATAAAAGTCGGAGATAGCGATAAAAATGGCAGTACTCCAGGTGTACCGTGCTCAAAGTTTATTGGAAGGCCGGCCGAAAGAAGAGGGTCTTAAGGCCGGTTTTGAAGACCTCATGGAAGGGGCAGATCTCAGCTGATCTGGGAGGGAGTTCCAGAGGCGCGGGGCGAATGAGCAGAAGGCTCGGTCTCCCATTGTTCGGAGACGTGTGCGGGGGATGTGAAGAAGAGGAGCGTGGCTGAGCGGAGAGAGCGGGTAGATGTCTGGGTACGGATGAGGTCACAGAGGTATTTTGGGCTTTGTCCATTCAGGGCTCTGTACGTGAGGAGCAGAACCTTGAACTGGATCCTGTAGTGGACTGGGAGCCAGTGTAGTTGTGCAAGAAAAGGGCATTTTGCACGACAGGTCCCCTTTAAGTGGCGCACGTATGACGCCGAGGGGAACAGCGAGGGGATCACATGATAACTTGGGATTCATCAAATACAACCCACATTATTATTTTGTTTTATTTCAAGGCACGTTTATTTATAAAGCACATTTCGACACAAGGCAAGTCAAAGTGCTTCACAGCCATGAACGACATTAAGAGCATTAATACACATATTATAAAATGGCATTTAAAAACAAAGGAGCATGAATTAAAGTCGCAGTGCGAGACATCTGGAATGTTTAGACTCATCGCTCACTTTTTAGCACACAGTTTTCTTTGACCTCACTTTCTTTTCTAACTTGTCCTTTAGTTATTTCCAGTGTTTCTAACTCCCCAGGTCCCAGTCCTTTGCTCCCAGACATCCGTGTGTCTTGCTGGTTTTGGACCTGTAGTCAAAAGGTCCTTTCAGCAGAAAATCTAATGAATTAAACTGCCTCCAAAACGAGTCAAAATCAGACAATATAAAAAATGTATTGTTGATTTATTTATTAATGATGTTGTTTCCCTTAACTGGGACAGATTTCTACAAATACCTTTTGTTCTGACGCTTGGGATTTTCTGCTTGAAGAGCTCACTGACGTCATGAACACACATGCACCTGTGAGCAGTGCGACTGGTCATTAGCGGCACAGCCCCACCTAGTGTCAGCAGAAAGTATTACAATAATGATTACAACAAAATGCAAAAAATATATATAATATATATTTTAAGATCATGTTTAATCTGGTGATGTTACGTGCTGCGCCGAGGCTTCGGAGCGCGTGTCGAGTAATCCCCGAAGCTTCTTGTGAGGCCTGTGTCGAGGCTTGTATCGTTTTGGGCCAGTGACGTCATCGATGCCAAACGAAGCCTCGCTGCCTGTCGACACCACGTGACTGCTTCAGGAAGCGACTCAGATCGGTTGAGCCGTTGAACCACAACGCTCGAGGTATAATAAGAACATATCACCCCTCCTGTACCCGGGCCCGGGACACGATGGATCCAGAGCTCAGACCCTCACTCATAGAGGGCGAACATGTCATAAGTATAAATAAATACAAGCATAAATAAAAGTAGGAATAAAAACATGAATGAATAAATGAATAAGTATGCAGTGTGTCAGGGAGCTGTGGCGTGTGAGCTGCGGCTCAGCTGGAAGCAGTCGACTCCTGACCGCAGGGCCCCGGTTCAACGCCTGAACAACACGTCTTTGTTGTTGTTTACAAAAGCTACAGCTAAAGGAGATAATGTAGTTCATAAATGTATTCTTTGATATGGTTCAGCCTTTCTCCGGCTACAACGTGGTTACGTTTACCAATATTATTAAGAATACAAATCCCTCTTTGCGATGTGTGCCAGCCTCCTGAGGCTTTCCATCACAATCATTACACTGGAATAAAAACTATATTGTTGACATGAAGATATGAGTTTATGTTCGTTGTTTAGAGTTACTAAGGCTTTACTCAATGGGGACTCGGAATGAGATGATGGAGCTGTTGAGATGTCTGCCTGTTGTACACACTTTGACCAGCAGGGGGTTGTGTTCAGATGAAGCCCATGATGAAGCCTCGTGAGATGAAGCCTCGTGAGATGAAGCCTTTGTGAACCAATTGGCTGGAAAGCTTCAAAGCTTCATCTCGCCATCACTACCTTTCAGTGTTTGTGAAGCTGACCGTTGAGCGGCCCGACCAAGCAAGGAGGCAGAACGTCCAAAAATATAACCCGGCGTGGGCATTTATTAAAAACATGGGCACAAAGTTCACAGCCTCAATCTGCTGTTCTCCTTGTCCACATCCTGCAGCCACAAGGATCTCTCTCTCACACACACACACACCCCCCCCCCCCTAAATACCCACCCTCTAATCATCACAACAAGACACAGGTGAGGGGGAGGAGACAACACAGGACACCAGGTGCACACCGTCATCAGCCACAGACAACATACTGTGCTATCACCCGGCCTGAAGCCGTCAGTCCTTAGTGACGAAGTTACCTTCCACAGTATTTCTACTTTTAAATCACACTTAACTTAACAATGCTGTGCCAAAGGAACCTGGTGCCCTCTCAGTTCCAAACAGAGACACAGGAAACTGCTCCTTAGCTACAGGCTCACTAAGTGGAACAGCTGGGCTCGATTGGAGCGTACCATGTGGTGCATGGGCCCGGGGGACAATATTTAAAAGTATTAAAAGTAATCGTTTAGGTCTTCTGTGGTCAGAACAAGTAGAATATGTTGACCTATTTGATTTGTTGTGTTTAATTAGTTTGAAATACATTTTGTAGGTGGTAAGAATTACAATAATTAAGTTCATAAATAGTGGATTGGCCTAGGGGGAGGGGCTTAACAGATATAAACCTCTGGCCACAAGTGACTTTGTGTTACTCTGACGGTGGCTGTAGAGCAGAGAGGTACCAGGTGACATTTATTAGAGCTCTTATATTAAGGTTTGTTCTCTTCTGGACGTCCTTGTAACTTAGTTTTTTCAGGGGCTGTGAATAAAAGCACTAAAGTATATATTTTTTGTGACTAGCCATCTTATGAATTCCTTAGTTATTGCATTAACACTTTTTGTAACAATAATATTATCTAGATACCATCAGAGGACGACTCTATTATGCACTGCGTATACAACATGCTTCAAAACCACTTAATATACTAATGTGAAATCTTAAATAAAAATGTTCTCACCTTTAAAATATACATAAAGCACTCATCTACGTATTGATTTGAAAGAATATTATATTTTAAAGAAAATGATTGATGCCTCATCGATGTGTGTTCTATACGTTTCAGTGCATGTCAATGGTCTGCAAAGGCTGACATCTGTTCCTCTCCCCCAAACTGGACATGTGTTATCGAGTGATAGTTAAAACTGTCCGTGTACAGACGCTGGACTGTAACACTTTATAATATACATTAAAGACCCGTCAACGAGTTGCTAACGCTGAAACAGCTGATAGACAATCACAACCTGAACTTAGACGGTTCTTACAAAGTCATTCAAATCTTTTACTGGATTTCTTGCTGTCATGTTTTTTCTAATGATGTGTCACAAGAATCTTTTACCAGACTGTGTCGCTATAACCTGAGGGGGATAACAGCTCTTCCACAGCCGCAGTTTAAGTTTCTCACGATCGGATGAAGCTGGAGATCTGCAGTCGGTCAGGATATTCTCAACAACACACACAGGTGAGTTCAGACGATCGTATTTAGTTTTATCTCGTCAACGTCTGTTCAGTGGCTTTACACGTCACACGTTGACGCCCCACGTCGATCAGATTTTAGATTTAAACGTATTATCTTTTTGGTTGATAAAATGCAGCAGCCCTCTATCGTCAGTTTTGGATGTCATGTAATGGAGGAAGTCAGGTGATGTACAATAAAGAGTGGACTTTAACCCAAGAGACAGCTGATCTGAAACTCACACTACGAGAGGCTGTTGATCAAAGAGATTAAAGTGCAGCAGGGATACATCCTGAAACCCGATAATTACTCAGCATTTTCCTCCGTTAGCTTAGGTGGTGACGTGAAGTCATGTGACCGTGCTGTAGTTCCTTTATAGCCCAACATTAGCCTCCTTTAGCTTAGCGGTGGTGACGTGAAGTCATGTGACCATGCTGTAGTTCCTCTATAGCCCAACATTAGCCTCCTTTAGCTTAGCGGTGGTGACGTGAAGTCATGTGACCGTGCTGTAGTTCCTTTATAGTCCAACATTAGCCTCCTTTAGCTTAGCGGTGGAGACGTGAAGTCATGTGACCGTGCTGTAGTTCCTTTATAGTCCAACATTAGCCTCCTTTAGCTTAGCGGTGGTGACGTGAAGTCATGTGACCGTGCTGTAGTTCCTTTATAGCCCAACATTAGCCACCTTTAGCTTAGCGGTGGTGACGTGAAGTCATGTGACCGTGCTGTGGTTCCTTTATAGCCCAACATTAGCCTCCTTTAGCTTAGCGGTGGTGAAGTCATGTGGCCGTGCTGTAGTTCCTCTATAGCCCAACATTAGCCACCTTTAGCTTAGCGGTGGTGAAGTCATGTGGCCGTGCTGTAGTTCCTTTATAGCCCAACATTAGCCTCCTTTAGCTTAGCGGTGGTGAAGTCATGTGGCCGTGCTGTAGTTCCTCTATAGCCCAACATTAGCCACCTTTAGCTTAGCGGTGGTGAAGTCATGTGGCCGTGCTGTAGTTCCTTTATAGCCCAACATTAGCCTCCTTTAGCTTAGCGGTGGTGAAGTCATGTGGCCGTGCTGTAGTTCCTCTATAGCCCAACATTAGCCTCCTTTAGCTTAGCGGTGGTGAAGTCATGTGGCCGTGCTGTAGTTCCTCTATAGCCCAACATTAGCCTCCGTTAGCTTAGCGGTGTTGACGTGAAGTCATGTGACCGTGCTGTAGTTCCTTTATAGCCCAACATTAGCCACCTTTAGCTTAGCGGTGGTGACGTGAAGTCATGTGACCGTGCTGTAGTTCCTTCATAGACCAACATTAGCTGCCTTTAGCTTAGCGGTGGTGAAGTCATGTGACCGTGCTGTAGTTCCTTTATAGCCCAACATTAGCCGCCTTTAGCTTAGCGGTGGTGACGTGAAGTCATGTGACCGTGCTGTAGTTCCTTCATAGACCAACATTAGCTGCCTTTAGCTTAGCGGTGGTGAAGTGAAGTCATGTGACCGTGCTGTAGTTCCTTTATAGCCCAACATTAGCGTTTTACTTCAGAAATCATAAAGTGGTGTTTATGTGGAGATTTACCTGCTGAACTAAACGTGTACATATAGTGCTGCGTACCGGTACGCCGAACCGGTACTGGACTTGTAAAAAGTTTCGGTTCAAGTCCGGTTAAAACCGGAACGTCAGGAACCGGTACTTGGACTCGCAAAAAAACTAGCACTTACGTATATTCTGGTGTCTGTGGTTATTTAAACATTCCCTGATAAACGTTATTCAGCGTCAATAAATGAGTGCTAATCCCAGTGTACAACATCACATGTCATTTCACCTTCGACTCACGGTTTGAAAACGTAGCATTTCGCCACATGCTAATGCTAACCGGAAGTGAATAATTTTCAGAATAAAAGTAGTAAGTAAATAGTGTGAACTTCCGTTTTTTTCAGAATAAAACTGATTTAAATTAAATAGTGTATTTAATTCAAAATTACGCCATATCAACATTAATTTTAATTTCTAACAGTATGTATGTACATCACTATGTATGTAGTATGTACTGTATAATGTACACATGTAGAGTTGTAGAAAAGACATGGTGCACAGACAGTACAGTACACTCTGACTGTACAGTCACTACAGTGTAGCCTATACTGTATAGTAGGTGTGTAACAGTGTAATGCGTATAGTCTACTCTACACTCTACCTTTCAGCAACGTTTTATGGATTTAGGTTCAGTCAGCTCAGGGACTGTTTGGTTACTTTAGTTTGGTAAATGAAATAAATGTTTGAACTTTGTAGTAGTTCACTGTAGTTGCTGTCATAAGTCATTTGTAGACTAAGTGGCAAAGTGTTTTTTTTACATTTGTACTTTGTAGAGAAATGTAGACACAAGTTGGAAGGGAGCACAATAAATCTGACGAGTTTGAATTTGAGTTGATTATGAGTTAATTTTCAATTGATAATTAGCTCACAATAAGTTCACTTTAGTTACTCACACAACTTGACACAAGCCATGGGTTCAGGTCCGGACTTATAAGTCCGGACCTGAACCTGAACCTCTGGACTTGAGTCCGGACCTGAACCTGAATGTGAGTCCAGGTACGCAGCACTATGTACATATCATAAATCATCATTTGTTTGCCTTCAGGGCCTACACAAATACTTGTAGCATTGAAATGACCTGCATCATAGGTCTTTAAAAAATGAAGCTACAGTAAAGGTGTACCCAGTTTGTTAAAAATTGACACAAAAGGCTCCTGATCAACGGTCTGTTTGGAGTTAGAACAATCATACTGATACTCGACAAATTAAAGAGGCCCTATTATGCTTCTAAAGGGTTTTCTGCATTTAAATGGGTATACATTAACCCACAAACTAGCATATCGACCCTTTCAAAGTACAAAATAACTAGACTCTCACTTTTCATCCTCAGGGTGTTGGCCGCACGGTGTCTAGCAATGTCTTCAGGCGAAGTTCCTCGTGGCGTCTGCTCGGGAACAAGCTGAGCGTCCTGACGTCCTGCCTGGTGCGTGTGATGTGTGTCTCCATCTGGTTGGTTTTAAACCACAAGACACATGACAATGAAAGTGTTAGAAAATAATTTAAAGAAAAGAAGGCAACGTTGAGGAACACAGGGCTCCTAATTGGGCAGATGATCCAGAAGAGATGACTGAAGATTCAGGATTCAAACACTCTCTGGAGCTCGGTCAGGAGGAGGCAGAGAGAGAGTTAAAGGGCTGTGTTGAGCTCTGAAGGAGACGCTTGAGAGTCGGCAGGCTGAGATCATGGACACCATGAAAGAGAAGCAGAGGGAGACACAGCAGCAGGCTGAAGGCTTCATCAAAGAGCTGCAGCAGGACACACTGACCAGGAGGAGCTCTGAGGTGGAGCAGCTCTCACGCTCTGAAGACCAGCTCCACCCCCTCAGAAGCTTCTCGCCTCTCAATGCTATTCCACACTCCTTCTTTACAGATGTGCATCTTCCTGCCTTTGTATGACGTCGCTATCAGGACTGCTTTGAAGAAACTCAGCAGAGAGATGAAGAAGACGTTCGCTCTGGCCGTTCTGAAGAGATGTTGCTCTTTTGTGTGAAGACCAAGAGTTAGTCTGAAGAAGACCGCGAAGCTTCTCGAACAGTTCATCAGTATTTATGAATGTCATAATGCAGTGGGTTTACCAGGGAACACAGCTGTGGTTCTTCTCTCCACAGATCTGGTCCACAGTCCACGAAGCAGCTCCGGGTCTTCTTCTGTAGTCCTCTGATGGCAGCTGCATCTCTATGGTATTCGAATATACAATTATTCTGCTGTTTGTCATTAAACACATAATAATAGTAATGCAGCGTCGATGATGGAGAGTTGGAGGCGGTGTGTTTAGTGTGTAACTCCACGCGTCATCCTCCTTATACTCACACACACAATATACTATTAGCTACATGCTACATGCTACATGCTGCTGTGAGGCCAAAACAATAACAACTCAAGGTAGGTTTCTCATTTATCAAATTTCCCCTCCTCGACTCCTCTGTCCCCCGGTAGTGACCCGGAAATGAATTTCAGCGCGCCATGTTGAAGGACATCTCATTTCTCTAAATGCACATCGAGGACCGAGCATCGAGAGTCGAGGAGGCTCTCTGGAGGAGCTCTAACCGAGGAGACACTGATGGGTCCTCCACGGCTCCTCCACGGATGCATTTCCGGGAACAGAGATGTTTCAAAGAGTCGTGACGCACGGCCGGACTGATCTCAGCCAATCACAGCTCTGCATGCATCCCTTGGATATTGTTTTATTAACTGCTTTCATCGCAACGCGATGTTTCCAGAGAGACCAGCTGAGAGGTCCGTGCAGAAAGCAGAGCAACGATAGCTGGGGATTCTGGGTAGTGTAGGGTCTTCTGCCATCCTTTACTCTGAAAAAAGATTTGTTTCTCCGAATCGAAGGAGAAAAATACAAAAGCATTGCACACAATTTAAACCAATCAATGTTGTGTAATTAACAAGGATAATCTGGTGTTTTTTAGTCGATGAGTAGTGCAGATATCACTGTGACATCAATCGACAGTAAGGGGAAATACTTCCGGGTGTACAATTCTCCGTTATCCAATGGGAATGGACGCTCTCATTGCCTTTAAGGGCAGTCGACACAAACGAATGCCGTGCTTCCATGAGCGTCCATAGAAGCATATGGACATACCGGAGAGCTGAAAATGGACGCTAAGGCCCCCCCCCTTGCGTTGAAAATGGACGCTAAGGCCCCCCCCCTTGCGTTGAAAATGGACGCTAAGGCCCCCCCCCTTGCGTTGAAAATGGACGCTAAGGCCCCCCCCCTTGCGTTGGAAAAAGCCGACACAAGGGACTTGACATAACGTCAACATAGGCCGACCTGGGAGTGAGGATGTGTTGCTATTTACATGTATGTATCAGGACGAGCTAAGCTAACACATAGCTGCACGTCCACACTCACCGTGACGTCATATGAAATAAAGTAAGACATGCGTGTCATCGAAAGTTTGTGGTTTGTACATTTATAAACACAGCTGTTTGGTTTTCTGATTGAACGTCGTCAGGGACGAGAGGCTGAGATTCTCGCCACTGATTGGCTCCAGATTTCTCCCTTGAGTTGAATAAATTGAACTCTTGCGTCAGAGTGGAAAACGCGTCTATCCATTATTTGCATTGACTTCACATGTGATTCGCTTCACGTTGGGGAACGCACCACAAGGGTTCAGAATTAGAATCTTCATGTTTGATTGCACTTTTATGTCTTTGCACAAAATGTCAGCTAAATGTCCTGCAAGGTCAAAACCATATCACATCAGATCAAGTCATGGCGTAGCATGTTGTCCTACGCTATGATTAGTGTTATGTTGACATGATTATGGCACATCATGTTCGTCATATCTTTTAAATGTACTTTACCCTCGAGCATTCATTTAAAAAGTTGCTAGGACGAAGATGCCTCCTTCTTAAAACTGCTGCAACGACACTTTACAGAAATATCAATGTTCACTTTCACTAAGATCCATTTCTTTTACCAACATCAGTCCGGGTCACATCTACCAAACGTTAAGGAAACCTTTTAAAAGCAGTTTCTCTAAATAGTCAGATGTGCTGTATACACATTCTTTGCTGTTCTCTGGCGTGTGCTGTGATTATCATCGATGTTTCAGTAAACTGGAAAACAGCACGATTTGGTCCCAAACATCAAAAGATGTCTCAATCTGGTGGAAAACTGAAAAAGGTTAAATTCTGAAGACAAGCTGAGATAATAGCAGCATTTTATAATGGGAGTTGTTTCAATGGAAACTGTTCTCACTGGTCCCCGGCTGGAGCTTCAACCTCAGGATCCATGTATTTCTTATCCTCTCAAGAATGGAACAAAAAAGATAATTTGTTGGTTTTTTTCTCAAAATCTCAAAATCCTGTCTTTTTCTCAATTTTTTTTAACTTTTTTCTCAAAATATTTGGCTTTTTATCAAAATCTCAAAAATCTGACTTTTTCTCAAAAATCTGACTTTTTCTAAAAATCTATCTTTTTCTAAAAATCTATCTTTTTAAAATTAAGTTAAATTAATGTTAATGTTAACTCTCCCTGGTCCCGGCTCGAGCTTCAGCCTCAGGATCCATGTGTCTGTGATCCTCTCCAGAAGGGAAGGAGTCATCACATACAGAGCATCAAGTAGTTCCTGAGCAGTGTCCTTCACATGCTACTACTACTACTTCTACTTCTACTACTACTACTACTACTACTACTACTTCTACTACTACTACTACTACTACTTCTACTACTACTACTTCTACTACTTCTACTACACTGTTAGAAACATCTCCCTGGTCCCCGGGTTGAGCTTCATCTCAGGGTCCATGTGTCCTCTCCAGAAGGGAGGGAGTCATCACATACAGAGCAGTTCCTGAGCAGTGTCCTTCACATGCTGATATCTAGAGAGGGAGTCACTCAGTCACAAGATGGAGGAACAGAAAGCAGTATCAATGTTTACTTCAGATCAGCTCCACGTCAGAAATGAGCATGCTTGATGTCTCTCTCCATAGAGGCTGAGTCATCATGTTCATCACAGAGCTATCATCTGCCTCAAACCGTCCTGATGCTCTTCTGGGTCATCACACATCCTGTCATGTTCACAGCTGCAGTTGGTACCTTTGTAGCATGCTACTCTCATGTTGGAGGAGGACACTCAGGATGGAGGAACATCCTGACTTTTCTGCATTCTGCGAAAAAGGTTACATATTTCTGAGCACGTTTTCTGTGTCTCGTTGCATCGATTGAAAAGTACTCCACGAAGAGACGCAGCAGTCCCAACGCCTCGCCTCCTCCTCATGAAGTGTTCTGCTGCAGATGATCTGGATTAGATCTACTTCCTGTTTCTCTCGCTCTGCTTCCAGGAAACAGATTGACATCCTGTCTGCAGAAAGCAGCGAGCCCAACGCTTCTCTTCTAAAGTAGGAATGTGAGATCTGCCTCTCTCCTCGTCAGGATATCTCTCCCGCTCCACCTCTGTTCCAAAGCGCTCCTCGTCTCCTCGTCTCTGAGTCGGGTCAGGTCCAGGTTTCTGCCCCGCTGGTGAACCTGGGAGTAATCATTCTAAAGGCCACGTTTTAATGCAGTAAAAGTACGTGTAGTGGTTTATGAGTACTTATAAAACGGACAAGTCAAATCAAGCAATCTGATTGGTTCTTAGCCGTGATATACTGAGCGTATACCACGGGTAGAATTGTAAGTTACTTTTCACATCAAGTCAGTATCCCTCCGCGTCTGAGAAAAACAGTATACCGTTGGGCTGAAAAGTAAACTGCCTGCAGTTTGCTTTTCAGCCTGGAACAAGAAAGCAGCGGAGAAGTAACGGGGCAGAAACCCTCCTTTTTACGCAGCGGTCCAGACATACACATCAAACGGCAAAACATATTCAGTGTGCAGTTCCTTTGGCATCAGGGCAGGGATATCTAGATACTTTCCAAGGTCTGACATCATGAATTGAGCTACTTTTAAAGCAAGCAACGATGTTTTCAAATCTGTAATCAAAGAGGTCCGCAAAAATACTATCGGCCAATCAGATTGCTTGATTTGACTTGTCAGTTTTATAAATATATTTACATTTCTACTACTACTGCCTCACGATCCTTCTGACTTTTGGGTTTTAAGCAGGAGGTGTCAGAAAAGTTACCACAGGGATAACTGGCTTGTGGCGGCCAAGCGTTCATAGCGACGTCGCTTTTTGATCCTTCGCGTCGGGCCGAACCACGCCCCTTAGCTGTGATATAATGAGCATATACCACGGCCTGTCGTGAGCTATTGCTTAATTCTACTGCATACTCGTTCCACACCCCATTAGCTTCCTGCTTTGATCCACATCCTGTTTCTGGAGCTCCACACAAGCATGTCTTTCCTGTCCTTACAGCGTGGGGACATTCAGCAGCGCTGCAGTGGGACCTGTTTACTGGGGGACGCTGTTGTAATGAGGGCATCCCAAACAATGCCACAAGTGCGCACGTGTGCAGTACACACACACACACACACACACACACACACACACACACACACACACACACACACACACACACACACACACACACACACACACACACACACACACACACACACACACACACACAGGCACATAAGTTACCTAAACAATGCATAGGCCTAAATTGCATAAATGCTTGAGCTACAGTATTGCAACGAAGCAGACAGCGCTGTCTCTCTCTCTCTCTCTCTCTCTCTCTCTCTCTCTCTCTCTCTCTGGAGGCTCCAAATGAGTGGGGGAACGGCGATCCCGCGCGTCCAACGACCACGACACCACCGTACTTCAGTAAAGGTATTATTACCACCTTTTGAATTACTCCATAAAAAAAATCTTGCATTGAAAATAAGACTTTTGCAAATATATAAATAAAGCGATTTTCACCCCAAATGTCCTCCGTAATTACTGCGTGAAAACAACATATTGATTTCAAATCTATAACAGAAATACGTCCTGGGCTCTTTGCACACTGCACGTCAGACACTTCTCTGTGTCTGTGCCGGACGTGCAGTCAGTGTTACTTCTACTGTCTTTCATTGGAGCCTCGAGTCAGGAAGTGAAGCGGCTGCTCAGAGTTTCTATTGGTCCCTTTGTCTTCATTGTGTCTCCTTCGGGGGAATTCAAAGGATTAAAGATGGCATGAATTTATATTTTATAATATTTCTTTGCATTCGTCAGCAGAAGTATATAATTTCCAATCTTCAGATCAGTGCTACGGTGGCCAGCAGGGGCCAACGCGCTACAACGGACCGGAACATTTCCATCAGGAGAAAAACTATGCCATTTAAAAAGTCCCGTTAGCGAGGTTAGCCACTCAGCTTCTGACAGACATGCAAACCACTTAGATGTACACGATGTTGAAAACTAAAATCTTAAAATATTTTGCACGAGTCACAAAATATACAAGATGTTATGTAATCAGAAACAATGCATGTGTGTGTCTGTACGTAATTGGACAGTAACGGGTTCACTGTCGGGCCCTCGGGCGGTTTAACGTCTGCTTCACTTTAACGTCTGCTTTACTCTCAGTTTCCACTGGTATTTCCAGCAGCCTGCTGCCGTCCAAAAGCATGTCTTTTATTGACGGGGAGGGAGTGTGTGTGTGTGTGTGTGTGTGTGTGTGTGTGTGTGTGTGTGTGTGCGTGTGTGTGTGTGTGAAACGTGTTGACTGAGTTACAGCAGGGGGACTCTGCTCCTTTTTTCTTTTAGTCAAACTGACTCACACTTTGGTTTGTTACTACAAAGAGACAGACGCCTGTTTATAATTACTCCCTGAAGTATTGTTACCACTTTAAAGAGTCCTCTCCTGCTGATGTTCAGGTGTATATCAGTATGTAGCGTCTCTACTTTAAAGAGTCCTCTCCTGCTGGTGTTCAGGTGTATATCAGTATGTAGTGTCTCTACTTTAAAGAGTCCTCTCCGGCTGATGTTCAGGTGTATATCAGTATGTAGTGTCTCTACTTTAAAGAGTCCTCTCCTGCTGATGTCCAGGTGTATATCAGTATGTAGTGTCTCTACTTTAAAGAGTCCTCTCCTGCTGATGTTCAGGTGTATATCAGTATGTAGTGTCTCTACTTTAAAGAGTCCTCTCCTGCTGATGTTCAGGTGTATATCAGTATGTAGCGTCTCTACTTTAAAGAGTCCTCTCCTGCTGGTGTTCAGGTGTATATCAGTATGTAGTGTCTCTACTTTAAAGAGTCCTCTCCGGCTGATGTTCAGGTGTATATCAGTATGTAGTGTCTCTACTTTAAAGAGTCCTCTCCTGCTGATGTCCAGGTGTATATCAGTATGTAGTGTCTCTACTTTAAAGAGTCCTCTCCTGCTGATGTTCAGGTGTATATCAGTATGTAGTGTCTCTACTTTAAAGAGTCCTCTCCTGCTGATGTTCAGGTGTATATCAGTATGTAGTGTCTCTACTTTAAAGAGTCCTCTCCTGCTGATGTTCAGGTGTGCATCAGTATGTAGTGTCTCTACTTTAAAGAGTCCTCTCCTGCTGATGTTCAGGTGTATATCAGTATGTAGAGTCTCTACTTTAAAGAGTCCTCTCCTGCTGATGTTCAGGTGTATATCAGTGTGTAGTGTCTCTACTTTAAAGAGTCCTCTCCTGCTGATGTTCAGGTGTATATCAGTATGTAGCGTCTCTACTTTAAAGAGTCCTCTCCTGCTGATGTTCAGGTGTATATCAGTGTGTAGTGTCTCTACTTTAAAGAGTCCTCTCCTGCTGATGTTCAGGTGTATATCAGTATGTAGCGTCTCTACTTTAAAGAGTCCCCTCCTGCTGGTGTTCAGGTGTATATCAGTATGTAGCGTCTCTACTTTAAAGAGTCCCCTCCTGCTGGTGTTCAGGTGTATATCAGTATGTAGTGTCTCTACTTTAAAGAGTCCTCTCCTGCTGATGTTCAGGTGTATATCAGGATGTAGTGTCTCTACTTTAAAGAGTCCTCTCCTGCTGATGTTCAGGTGTATATCAGTATGTAGTGTCTCTACTTTAAAGAGTCCTCTCCTGCTGATGTTCAGGTGTATATCAGTATGTAGTGTCTCTACTTTAAAGAGTCCTCTCCTGCTGATGTTCAGGTGTATATCAGTATGCAGTGTCTCTACTTTAAAGAGTCCTCTCCTGCTGATGTTCAGGTGTATATCAGTATGTAGTGTCTCTACTTTAAAGAGTCCTCTCCTGCTGATGTTCAGGTGTATATCAGTATGTAGTGTCTCTACTTTAAAGAGTCCTCCAGTTATTTCTCTCCAGGGTCTTCAGTCACTGATTGAGGCATTTCCTGTTTGTGCAAAGAAAAAAATGGAGACCTTAAAGCTTCTGTTGGGAAAGTTAAATACAGAGAGATGTGTGTGTGTGTGTGTGTGTGTGTGTGTGTGTGTGTGTGTGTGTGTGTGTGTGTGTGTGTGTGAGTGTGAGAGGTGTGTTTACTCTGCTCCTCCTCTTTCTCCGACTCTCTCTCCTTCACACATCAGCAGAGGACAGAATCAAACCACCACCAACACACACACTCTCACACACTCTCAGTATTGACTTTTCAAACAGCCTCATGGATTACCAGCACGTCCTCCTTCTGCTGCTCTTGCCAGGTGAGATGGGTTTTATTATTAAAGTATGTTTTGCACTAAAATGTGAAATTATAAATAATTTTTCGCGTCTTAAAACATTTAAAAAATAATTTCAATAAAAAAGTCAATAGTGATGAGAGAATAAATGTGAAGTATGAAGTCAATGTCAATAGTAATGCCTGAAAAAGAAATTAAAAAGTGAAGGTAAAAACGCAGAAAGTATATAAGTATTTAAAGTATAAAGTGTAAATGTTGACAATATAAATGGAAACGGTCAGGAAGAAAGTCAATGTGAAGAATTCAATAATCGTGGAGAATGTCCAAATTGTCAAAAAGAGAGTCAAGGTCCAAAATGAAATATTTCTCGAGAATAGAGTAAAAATATGAAGAGTGAAGTCAATGTGAAAAATAAAGTAAAAATGTTGGGAATGAAGTTAAATTCTAAAGTTCTAATTAAAGTCAATTATTAAACCATTGTTGAGAATAAAGTGAACATCTAGAGAATAATGTCAATGGCACTCAAAGCAACAATTCCATCAGGAGAGACTTCATTTTGTTTAAAGAACATTTATTGACACGCCATGTGATAAATGTTAAGTCTTTGGCGGTTAGACCCCGATCCTGAGCAGATAGGGACCCCCCGGGGTCTAGACTCTGTGATGATGATGATGAAGATCTGGATTTGATGAGGAGATGCGATGAAGAGGAGGTGTGATGAGGTCTTTGGATTAGCTCTCCTGGCACTGGATACGATGAGAGGAGGCGGATGGGGAGGAGGTGGAGAGGAGGTGGATGATGAAAGGAGGTGGATGGGGAGGAGGTGGATGAGGAGGAGGTGGATGAGGAGGAGGTGGATGTGGATGGGGAGGAGGTGGATGGGGAGGAAGTGGACGAGGAGGAGGTGGATGGGGAGGAGGTGGATGAGGAGGAGGTGGATGTGGATGGGGAGGAGGTGGACGGGGAGGAAGTGGATGGGGAGGAGGTGGAGAGGAGGAGGTGGATGAGGAGGAGGTGGATGTGGATGTGGAGGAGGTGGATGAGGAGGAGGAGGGTGGATGGGGAGGAGGAGGACGGGGAGGAAGTGGATGTGGATGGGGAGGAGGTGGATGAGGAGGAGGTGGATGGGGAGGAGGTGGACGGGGAGGAGGACGGGGAGGAGGTGGATGAGGAGGAGGTGGATGTGGATGAGGAGGAGGTGGAGGGGAGGAGGGTGGATGTGGATGGGGAGGAGGTGGATGGGGAGGACGAGGAGGAGGTGGATGGGGAGGAGGTGGATGGGGAGGAGGACGGGGAGGAGGAAGTGGATGGGGAGGAAGTGGACGGGGAGGAAGTGGACGGGGAGGGAGGTGGACGGGGAGGAGGACGGGGAGGAAGTGGATGGGGAGGAAGTGGACGAGGAGGAGGTGGACGGGGAGGAGGTGGACGGGGAGGAAGTGGACGAGGAGGAGGTGGACGGGGAGGAGAGGTGGACGGGGAGGAGGTGGATGGGGAGGAAGTGGATGGGGATGGGGAGGAGGTGGATGGGGAGGAAGTAGATGGGGATGGGGAGGAGGTGGACGGGGAGGAAGTGGACGGGGAGGAAGTGCATGGGGATGGAGAGGAGGTGGACGGGGAGGAGGTGGATGGGGAGGAGGTGGTCGGGGAGGAAGTGGACGGCAGCATGAAACCTGAAACCACAGCTGACTGCAGGTGAGAGGAATGCCAGTGGGAGCGTTGGTTCCGGTGTTTACGAGCAGCCACATATTTAGAGCTCCCGGATCCCAGCGGGAGAAACCAGAGACGACTTCCTGTTTCGCTCCGATTGAATTACGTCTCACTGAAGCTGAAGCATTATGACCTTTTTAATGCGATCAGAGTTCAGTGCGACGGCTGCAGGTCGGGAGGTTTCCCCGTCTCGTCTCCAGGAACTCGGACGAGGGGGGGGGGTTACTTTGTGTGGCTTTTAGTCGGATCGTTAAAGCAGAAACACATCAGTCACCGTGTTGTTGTTGTTGTTGTGGAAGGAGAGCATCAGCTACCACCCGCCGGCTCAGAGGCCTGTCCTACGAAGCCGGTTCAACCTAACCTGGATGTTGGAGTTAGCCGGTTGGCCTAATCCAGAACACACGCGCTCTCGCTAAGCGGTCCTACGACGCGGGTTATCAAGTGGATCGCTCAGCCAGCCGTGTCCTCTCTAGCTAGGTGTTCACATGAGAGGGGTGGGATCTGGAGCATTCGACCAATCACAGACATGGAGAAGCTACTGACAGCGCAGCCTCATACTTCCTGAATGAAAAGTGAACTCTAATATCAGACACATGAAGAAGTGAAACTTTAAACATGACTCAAACACTTGATCAGGATCAAAGCCTCAGAGCTGCAGCTGCAAGGTGAACACAGCTGGAGCAGAGCAAGTGTTGGAATGCGTCCATCAGCAGGTTCATGATGTCACTGCCGTCTAACACACCGTCTGTCCCGGTAGAGACACTACATACTGATATACACCTGAACATCAGCAGGAGAGGACTCTTTAAAGTAGAGACACTACATACTGATATACACCTGAACATCAGCAGGAGAGGACTCTTTAAAGTAGAGACACTACATACTGATATACACCTGAACATCAGCAGGAGAGGACTCTTTAAAGTAGAGACACTACATACTGATATACACCTGACCATCAGCAGGAGAGGACTCTTTAAAGTAGAGACACTACATACTGATATACACCTGAACATCAGCAGGAGAGGACTCTTTAAAGTAGAGACACTACATACTGATATACACCTGAACATCAGCAGGAGAGGACTCTTTAAAGTAGAGACCCTACATACTGATATACACCTGAACATCAGCAGGAGAGGACTCTTTAAAGTAGATACACTACACTACTGATATACACCTGAACATCAGCAGGAGAGGACTCTTTAAAGTAGAGACACTACATACTGATATACACCTGAACATCAGCAGGAGAGGACTCTTTAAAGTAGAGACACTACATACTGATATACACCTGAACATCAGCAGGAGAGGACTCTTTAAAGTAGAGACACTACATACTGATATACACCTGAACATCAGCAGGAGAGGACTCTTTAAAGTAGATACACTACACACTGATATACACCTGAACATCAGCAGGAGAGAACTCTTTAAAGTAGAGACACTACACACTGATATACACCTGAACATCAGCAGGAGAGAACTCTTTAAAGTAGAGAGCTACACTACTGATATACACCTGAACATCAGCAGGAGAGAACTCTTTAAAGTAGAGATGCTACACACTGATATACACCTGAACATCAGCAGGAGAGAACTCTTTAAAGTAGAGATGCTACACACTGATATACACCTGAACATCAGCAGGAGAGGACTCTTTAAAGTAGAGACCCTACACACTGATATACACCCGAACATCAGCAGGAGAGGACTCTTTAAAGTAGATACACTACACACTGATATACACCTGAACATCAGCAGGAGAGGACTCTTTAAAGTAGAGACACTACATACTGATATACACCTGAACATCAGCAGGAGAGGACTCTTTAAAGTAGAGACACTACATACTGATATACACCTGAACATCAGCAGGAGAGGACTCTTTAAAGTAGAGACACTACATACTGATATACACCTGAACATCAGCAGGAGAGGACTCTTTAAAGTAGAGACACTACACACTGATATACACCTGAACATCAGCAGGAGAGGACTCTTTAAAGTAGAGACCCTACACACTGATATACACCTGAACATCAGCAGGAGAGGACTCTTTAAAGTAGATACACTACACACTGATATACACCTGAACATCAGCAGGAGAGGACTCTTTAAAGTAGAGACACTACATACTGATATACACCTGAACATCAGCAGGAGAGGACTCTTTAAAGTAGAGACACTACATACTGATATACACCTGAACATCAGCAGGAGAGGACTCTTTAAAGTAGAGACACTACATACTGATATACACCTGAACATCAGCAGGAGAGGACTCTTTAAAGTAGATACACTACATACTGATATACACCTGAACATCAGCAGGAGAGAACTCTTTAAAGTAGAGATGCTACACACTGATATACACCTGAACATCAGCAGGAGAGAACTCTTTAAAGTAGAGACGCTACACACTGATATACACCTGAACATCAGCAGGAGAGGACTCTTTAAAGTAGAGACACTACACACTGATATACACCTGAACATCAGCAGGAGAGGACTCTTTAAAGTAGAGACGCTACACACTGATATACACCTGAACATCAGCAGGAGAGAACTCTTTAAAGTAGAGATGCTACACACTGATATACACCTGAACATCAGCAGGAGAGGACTCTTTAAAGTAGAGACCCTACACACTGATATACACCTGAACATCAGCAGAAGAGAACTCTTTAAAGTAGAGATGCTACACACTGATATACACCTGAACATCAGCAGGAGAGAACTCTTTAAAGTAGAGACGCTACACACTGATATACACCTGAACATCAGCAGGAGAGGACTCTTTAAAGTAGAGACACTACATACTGATATACACCTGAACATCAGCAGGAGAGGACTCTTTAAAGTAGAGACACTACATATTGATATACACCTGAACATCAGCAGGAGAGGACTCTTTAAAGTAGAGACACCACATACTGATATACACCTGAACATCAGCAGGAGAGGACTCTTTAAAGTAGAGACACTACATACTGATATACACCTGAACATCAGCAGGAGAGGACTCTTTAAAGTAGAGACACCACATACTGATATACACCTGAACATCAGCAGGAGAGGACTCTTTAAAGTAGAGACACCACATACTGATATACACCTGAACATCAGCAGGAGAGGACTCTTTAAAGTAGAGACACTACATACTGATATACACCTGAACATCAGCAGGAGAGGACTCTTTAAAGTAGAGACACTACATACTGATATACACCTGAACATCAGCAGGAGAGGACTCTTTAAAGTAGAGACACTACGATACTGATATACACCTGAACATCAGCAGGAGAGGACTCTTTAAAGTAGAGACACTACATACTGATATACACCTGAACATCAGCAGGAGAGGACTCTTTAAAGTAGAGACACTACATACTGATATACACCTGAACATCAGCAGGAGAGGACTCTTTAAAGTAGAGACACTACATACTGATATACACCTGAACATCAGCAGGAGAGGACTCTTTAAAGTAGAGACACTACATACTGATATACACCTGAACATCAGCAGGAGAGGACTCTTTAAAGTAGAGACACTACATACTGATATACACCTGAACATCAGCAGGAGAGGACTCTTTAAAGTAGAGACACTACATACTGATATACACATGAACATCAGCAGGAGAGGACTCTTTAAAGTAGAGACACTACATACTGATATACACCTGAACATCAGAGGAGAGGACTCTTTAAAGTAGAGACATTACATACTGATATACACCTGAACATCAGCAGGAGAGGACTCTTTAAAGTAGAGACACTACATACTGATATACACCTGAACATCAGCAGGAGAGGACTCTTTAAAGTAGAGACACTACATACTGATATACACCTGAACATCAGCAGGAGAGGACTCTTTAAAGTAGAGACACTACATACTGATACACACCTGAACATCAGCAGGAGAGGACTCTTTAAAGTAGAGACACTACATACTGATATACACCTGAACATCAGCAGGAGAGGACTCTTTAAAGTAGAGACACTACATACTGATATACACCTGAACATCAGCAGGAGAGGACTCTTTAAAGTAGAGACACTACATACTGATATACACCTGAACATCAGCAGGAGAGGACTCTTTAAAGTAGAGACACTACGTACTGATATACACCTGAACATCAGCAGGAGAGGACTCTTTAAAGTAGAGACACTACATACTGATATACACCTGAGCATCAGCAGGAGAGGACTCTTTAAAGTAGAGACACTACATACTGATATACACCTGAAGCATCAGCAGGAGAGGACTCTTTAAAGTAGAGACACTACATACTGATATACACCTGAACATCAGCAGGAGAGGACTCTTTAAAGTAGAGACACTACATACTGATATACACCTGAGCATCAGCAGGAGAGGACTCTTTAAAGTAGAGACACTACATACTGATATACACCTGAGCATCAGCAGGAGAGGACTCTTTAAAGTAGAGACACTACATACTGATATACACCTGAACATCAGCAGGAGAGGACTCTTTAAAGTAGAGACACTACATACTGATATACACCTGAACATCAGCAGGAGAGGACTCTTTAAAGTAGAGACACTACATACTGATATACACCTGAACATCAGCAGGAGAGGACTCTTTAAAGTAGAGACACTACATACTGATATACACCTGAACATCAGCAGGAGAGGACTCTTTAAAGTAGAGACACTACATACTGATATACACCTGAACATCAGCAGGAGAGGACTCTTTAAAGTAGAGACACTACATACTGATATACACCTGAACATCAGCAGGAGAGGACTCTTTAAAGTAGAGACACTACATACTGATATACACCTGAACATCAGCAGGAGAGGACTCTTTAAAGTAGAGACACTACATACTGATATACACCTGAA
The DNA here is from genome assembly GCF_902827115.2 of Pseudochaenichthys georgianus. Lineage (NCBI taxonomy): Eukaryota > Metazoa > Chordata > Actinopteri > Perciformes > Channichthyidae > Pseudochaenichthys > Pseudochaenichthys georgianus. The sequence continues at coordinate 28,495 of NW_027263094.1, forward strand.
CATCAGCAGGAGAGGACTCTTTAAAGTAGAGACACTACATACTGATATACACCTGAACATCAGCAGGAGAGGACTCTTTAAAGTAGAGACACTACATACTGATATACACCTGAGCATCAGCAGGAGAGGACTCTTTAAAGTAGAGACACTACATACTGATATACACCTGAGCATCAGCAGGAGAGGACTCTTTAAAGTAGAGACACTACATACTGATATACACCTGAACATCAGCAGGAGAGGACTCTTTAAAGTAGAGACACTACATACTGATATACACCTGAACATCAGCAGGAGAGGACTCTTTAAAGTAGAGACACTACATACTGATATACACCTGAGCATCAGCAGGAGAGGACTCTTTAAAGTAGAGACACTACATACTGATGTACACCTGAGCATCAGCAGGAGAGGACTCTTTAAAGTAGAGACACTACATACTGATATAAAACCTCCGAGCTGATACAGGAAACGTTTAGTCCTCCGTCTGCAGGAAGTGACAGACGCTGCTGACATCGGGCACTAAATTACTTCCATCTTTAAACGTGTTATTTCTGCAGATGATTTGGAGTTTTTTTTAAAAACATCACAGACTTTTCTTTCCCTTTTAACAAGAATATCCTCATTGCTGCCGACTCTGTTTTCAGTTCCTCTGCCGACGCCAGGCCATGGAAAGTGACGTCATTATTAATACATTATGAACTAAGTAAAACATCTTGATATTCTTTTGGTGCCTTGACAAAATATTGAACAAATGATTTTCCTGATAAATGACCATCAGTGATTTAATGACCAAGTGGGAGAAAGCAAAACAATGAAAGCCCTTGAACTGTTGACTGCAGCTTTTCAAACCTAAAATAGACACGTATGCAACAGAGCACAGGAGTCTTCAAATATATGGAGTCTCATATACAGTATATATATATATATATATATATATATATCCAGTGGAGTTTCTATTTGTACTAAAGTGGTGGGGCACAACCAACGTAGATGTATATATATATATATATATATAAGCTTCTGCAGTGAGGGTCATGGCTGCTGAGGCTCCGACTCTTCAGGTTTACAAATATTATATTTGGACCTAAATCAAAATATAATATTATTTTCAAAAGTCCTTTAGTCTGATGCTTCAATTAATTTTAAACAGACAGTTCAACAGAAGGATACCAAACAATGTAATTGTATCATTTAAATATTGAATTGTTCTCTTAGTAAGATCCCATCTTCAATAACATGGCGGTCTCACCTTGACTTGAAGATGAAGTCCATGCTATCCCTCTGGACAAACATCTCTATTACTTTTTTGTAAAAGTCCTCCTTATCTTCTTGTAGTTTCAAAAGTCTATCATAAATCTAATCTAATCGATGGATTTATGATTCGAAAATGATAAAAGTAGGGTAGACATGTGGATATTATCCGGCTGAACAAAACGTGCATTTATCTAACAGGTTTTTTTCCACAGATCTTATTTGGAGCTATTTTCTAAAATCCTCTGGAGAAATCTCGTTGCTTTTTTGTGGAGGGAAGCCATGCGCAGCTCACTTCCTGGTTTTAGGACGCTCACTGCAGCTCTCTCGTCTCCTCTTCACACACCACACTTTTCGCGGCACACGTACTTACAGCCAATCAGCTCTGAAGTATGTGAGATGACGTATGGTGGGGATGGCAGCTCTTTGCCCCTATGGTCATTAGTTTTTGCCACACACACTAAGGCCCAATCCCAAACCCCTCCCTCCACCCTCCCCCTTTGTGACGGAGTGAACTCCGTCTGCAGCCTCACTCGCAGCTCTACGAGGCTCCTTCTGTCAGATGGAGTAAACACAGCAGCAAGCTTTGGGACGCCCCCCCCCCCCTCTCTCCGGCACAAACAGGAAGTGCCGTAACTGTTTGTAACAACGGTTTCAAATCAGCTTCTCTTTGACAACAAGTTTAAATGAATAACTCAAATAAAACTCCAAACATCTTTCATTGTGTTTCAAAGCTCTTTTAGTTTGAAACCTGATGTTTATAAGCTTCTTAGTTTTTGCAACGGTCTGTAAATATACACAACTTTATAATAAAATGCACACATTTACCTTTTTCTAGACTGAACACAGGTTTGATCCTAAGTTAAAACATATGAGGTCATCATGAGGTCGCTAACATCGCAGTTTATCTGTGGATGTTTGCTGGAACTACTTGTAAACAGCTTGTTTCCTGAGGACACACACAGCGTGACTCCGCTCAGGGAGAGACCGGTCTCAAGTCAGCACCGCTGCAGACTCGCTGCTTGAGGGCTTGATAGCCCACTCCCGCTCCACACTCGCTGCTCTGGAACAGCCCTCAATATGGCGGACCCTCCGTGTGAACGTGCAAACGGAGGGGTAGGGTGTAGGGGTAGGGTGTAGGTGTAGGGGTGTAGGTGTAGGGGGTAGGGTGTAGGGGTAGGTTGTAGGTGTGGGGGGTAGGGGTAGGGTGTAGGTGTAGGTGTAGGGGTAGGGTGTAGGGGTAGGGTGTAGGGGTAGGGTGTAGGTGTAGGTGTAGGGGTAGGTGTAGGTGTAGGTGTAGGGTAGGGGGTAGGGGTAGGGTTGTAGGTGTAGGGGTAGGGGTAGGGTGTAGGGGGCGGTTTGGGAATGGGCCAAAATAGGACAATACTCTGAGCATGCGCAGTGTAGTTTTTCCAGTCACCGTTCACTCAGACAGGGAGAGGGAGGGGCAGGATCGGGTTTTGTCCCACATGGCTCTAAACAGCTCAACAGGCACACACTGTAGACACTCATTAGAAGAGCACAGGCTGAAACAGCAATGAGACGAATCAGACGATTAAACATGATGTTAAAATATATTTAATATATATATATATATATATTTTTTTGCATTATTTTGTAATCATTATTTGTAATACTTTCTGCTGACACTAGGTGGGGCTGTGTCCCACCTGCCCCTAATGACCAGTCGCCACTGGCCGTACTTCTCTGTTGTGAAAAGAAGTTGTGGAAAAAGGACAGAGTCTCTCTTCGTCGAACACGTCACTGCTCTCTCATCTTTGGCCTCAGAAGTTCATTCATCACAGATTCGTCAGCGCTGGCTCTGAGTTAAATCCCACAGCTGTTGTGAGACACTGAGAGGAAATACTGCAGAGGTCAGGGGTCACGGCCGGGTCACAGGCTGTATGACTTTAGTGCCTGGCTCAAAGACACTGAGGCATTTAAACAAGAACGTCTCTGAGACTCGTTGGGAAGTTACAACCTGGTTATTACGAGTGACCCTCGATGAGACGTGTGAAGAGGGTAAAGGCCTTCTGACTTCTGACCAAAAGCACAACAGTTTTTTCTCAGGATTCTGAGATTCTTTGAAAAAAAGTCAAAATTCTATTTTTTCTCCAGGTTCCGAGTTTTTTGGGAAAAAAAGAAAATGATTCTCAGAATTCTGAGATGGTTTGAACAGATTTTTGAAAATAAAATGTCAATTATCGTTTCATTATCTAATTGTTGAAAAACTGCATTGCATCTTTCCTCAAAATAGTTATTGGCGAGTCATTTCATTCCATATTCCATAATAATAATAATAATAATAATAATAATAATAATCTTCTTCTTCTTCTTCTTCTTCTTCTTCTTCTTCTTCTTCCTCTTCTTCTGGGTTTCAGATCTTCAGCTCTGCTTCAACTTTGACACGAAGAACTTCAAGGTCTTCTCCGGCTCCAAAGAAAACCAGTTTGGATACACGGTCCAGCAGCACGAGGCCAGAGGGCGCCAGTGGTGAGGAACCCAGTTCAATATCCATCCACCCAAAAACCAGTCTGTACCGGTCTCACACCATCCGTATGTATAGAAATCAGACTGTGAAGTTCTGCTTGCGTCTATTGAATCCAGTTTGTCCTGGTCTTCTCTTACAATCCCTATAGAACCGTCTTTACTGATCAATGGAAACCAGTCTGTATTCGTCTATTGAAACCTGTATTTACTGGTCCAACACCATCAATGGAAACCAGTCTATATGGTCTTATATTATCCATAGAAACCAGTTTGTGCTGGTCTCACACCACCAATATAAACCAGTATGTCTACACACATAGAAATCAGACTGTAAAGTTCTGCATACGTTTATAGAAACCAGTTTGACCTGGTCTGATCTTACATCTAACACCATCATTTGAAACCAGTCTGTACTTGTTTGACTTCTTCCAAAGGAAGAGTTCTGATGGTCTTATATTATCTATAGAAACCAGTTTGTGCTGGTCTAACAATCGGTCGGAAACCAATCGGTCTTTGTCTATGGAAAAAAGTCTGTACAGTTCTGCTTATGTTTAAAAAAAACAGTTTGTGCTGGTCTGGTCTTACAATCCCTATAGAACCAGTCTGTACTGGTCCAACACCATTATTTAAAACCAGTCCATACTGGTCTGCCTGAAACTATAGAAACCAGTTTGTATTGGTCTAACATTCTCAATTGAAACCAGTCTGAACCGGCCTGTCTATAGCTATAGAACCTGTTTGTACTGGTCCAACACCATCAATATAAACCAGCCCTTCTTGTCTATTGAAACCAGTCTTTACTGGTCTCATATTCTCTATAGAAACCAGTTTGAACTGGTGTGTCTAAATCTTCTTAATCTGTTGACTTGTTCTTGTTTTTTTTACCATTGGAGGAATGGAGGTTCGTACTGGATCCAATGTTTGTTTTGTCTCAGCAAGAGAGCGTCTCCTGTAGCTGGCGGAACTTTTGAACGATGTGTTTCAAATATTTTGTGTTTCAGTGGAAATTTAAAGATGACAGATTGGCTAAACGACCGTGGTGATGAACTTCAGACTATAAGTCGATAGATCTTATGATTAAATGACTATCAACATAATTTATGGAACTTTAAAGGGTTTTCCAGCTTCTGACAGCATTTGGACGCCTCAGGTGGAGACGGATTGGACCCGGTTGTTCTGTCCGTGGATCCAAAGGATTTATTTACTGTGGTCTGTCAGGAGTTTCCTGGGAAAGTGAGAAAACCCTTCGACTTGTTTCCAGGAAAGTTGGTGGAGAAGTCAGACTCATGTTGGGACGACACATTTTCCACCCATGTGTCTGATATCTGCACACGGTACTTATTGTCCT
>NW_027263094.1:34086-41586 GCF_902827115.2 Pseudochaenichthys georgianus
AACATCTCTATTACTTTTTTGTAAAAGTCCCTCCTTATCTTCTTGTAGTTTCAAAAGTCTATCATAATCTAATCTAATCGATGGATTTATGATTCGAAAATGATAAAAGTAGGGTAGACATGTGGATATTATCCGGCTGAACAAAACGTGCATTTATCTAACAGGTTTTTTTCCACAGATCTTATTTGGAGCTATTTTCTAAAATCCTCTGGAGAAATCTCGTTGCTTTTTTGTGGAGGGAAGCCATGCGCAGCTCACTTCCTGGTTTTAGGACGCTCACTGCAGCTCTCTCGTCTCCTCTTCACACACCACACTTTTCGCGGCACACGTACTTACAGCCAATCAGCTCTGAAGTATGTGAGATGACGTATGGTGGGATGGCAGCTCTTTGCCCCTATGGTCATTAGTTTTGCCACACACACTAAGGCCCAATCCCAAACCCCTCCCTCCACCCTCCCCCTTTGTGACGGAGTGAACTCCGTCTGCAGCCTCACTCGCAGCTCTACGAGGCTCCTTCTGTCAGATGGAGTAAACACAGCAGCAAGCTTTGGGACGCCCCCCCCCCCTCTCTCCGGCACAAACAGGAAGTGCCGTAACTGTTTGTAACAACGGTTTCAAATCAGCTTCTCTTTGACAACAAGTTTAAATGAATAACTCAAATAAAACTCCAAACATCTTTCATTGTGTTTCAAAGCTCTTTTAGTTTGAAACCTGATGTTTATAAGCTTCTTAGTTTTTGCAACGGTCTGTAAATATACACAACTTTATAATAAAATGCACACATTTACCTTTTTCTAGACTGAACACAGGTTTGATCCTAAGTTAAAACATATGAGGTCATCATGAGGTCGCTAACATCGCAGTTTATCTGTGGATGTTTGCTGGAACTACTTGTAAACAGCTTGTTTCCTGAGGACACACACAGCGTGACTCCGCTCAGGGAGAGACCGGTCTCAAGTCAGCACCGCTGCAGACTCGCTGCTTGAGGGCTTGATAGCCCACTCCCGCTCCACACTCGCTGCTCTGGAACAGCCCTCAATATGGCGGACCCTCCGTGTGAACGTGCAAACGGAGGGGTAGGGTGTAGGGGTAGGGTGTAGGTGTAGGGGTGTAGGTGTAGGGGTAGGGTCTAGGGGTAGGTTGTAGGTGTGGGGGTAGGGGTAGGGTGTAGGTGTAGGTGTAGGGGTAGGGTGTAGGGGTAGGGTGTAGGGGTAGGGTGTAGGTGTAGGTGTAGGGGTAGGTGTAGGTGTAGGTGTAGGGGTAGGGGGTAGGGGTAGGTTGTAGGTGTAGGGGTAGGGGTAGGGTGTAGGGGGCGGTTTGGGAATGGGCCAAAATAGGACAATACTCTGAGCATGCGCAGTGTAGTTTTTCCAGTCACCGTTCACTCAGACAGGGAGAGGGAGGGGCAGGATCGGGTTTTGTCCCACATGGCTCTAAACAGCTCAACAGGCACACACTGTAGACACTCATTAGAAGAGCACAGGCTGAAACAGCAATGAGACGAATCAGACGATTAAACATGATGTTAAAATATATTTAATATATATATATATATATATATTTTTTGCATTATTTTGTAATCATTATTTGTAATACTTTCTGCTGACACTAGGTGGGGCTGTGTCCCACCTGCCCCTAATGACCAGTCGCCACTGGCCGTACTTCTCTGTTGTGAAAAGAAGTTGTGGAAAAAGGACAGAGTCTCTCTTCGTCGAACACGTCACTGCTCTCTCATCTTTGGCCTCAGAAGTTCATTCATCACAGATTCGTCAGCGCTGGCTCTGAGTTAAATCCCACAGCTGTTGTGAGACACTGAGAGGAAATACTGCAGAGGTCAGGGGTCACGGCCGGGTCACAGGCTGTATGACTTTAGTGCCTGGCTCAAAGACACTGAGGCATTTAAACAAGAACGTCTCTGAGACTCGTTGGGAAGTTACAACCTGGTTATTACGAGTGACCCTCGATGAGACGTGTGAAGAGGGTAAAGGCCTTCTGACTTCTGACCAAAAGCACAACAGTTTTTTCTCAGGATTCTGAGATTCTTTGAAAAAAAGTCAAAATTCTATTTTTTCTCCAGGTTCCGAGTTTTTTGGGAAAAAAAGAAAATGATTCTCAGAATTCTGAGATGGTTTGAACAGATTTTTGAAAATAAAATGTCAATTATCGTTTCATTATCTAATTGTTGAAAAACTGCATTGCATCTTTCCTCAAAATAGTTATTGGCGAGTCATTTCATTCCATATTCCATAATAATAATAATAATAATAATAATAATAATAATCTTCTTCTTCTTCTTCTTCTTCTTCTTCTTCTTCTTCTTCTTCTTCTTCTTCTTCTTCTTCTTCTTCTTCTTCTGGGTTTCAGATCTTCAGCTCTGCTTCAACTTTGACACGAAGAACTTCAAGGTCTTCTCCGGCTCCAAAGAAAACCAGTTTGGATACACGGTCCAGCAGCACGAGGCCAGAGGGCGCCAGTGGTGAGGAACCCAGTTCAATATCCATCCACCCAAAAACCAGTCTGTACCGGTCTCACACCATCCGTATGTATAGAAATCAGACTGTGAAGTTCTGCTTGCGTCTATTGAATCCAGTTTGTCCTGGTCTTCTCTTACAATCCCTATAGAACCGTCTTTACTGATCAATGGAAACCAGTCTGTATTCGTCTATTGAAACCTGTATTTACTGGTCCAACACCATCAATGGAAACCAGTCTATATGGTCTTATATTATCCATAGAAACCAGTTTGTGCTGGTCTCACACCACCAATATAAACCAGTATGTCTACACACATAGAAATCAGACTGTAAAGTTCTGCTTACGTTTATAGAAACCAGTTTGACCTGGTCTGATCTTACATCTAACACCATCATTTGAAACCAGTCTGTACTTGTTTGACTTCTTCCAAAGGAAGAGTTCTGATGGTCTTATATTATCTATAGAAACCAGTTTGTGCTGGTCTAACAATCGGTCGGAAACCAATCGGTCTTTGTCTATGGAAAAAAGTCTGTACAGTTCTGCTTATGTTTAAAAAAAACAGTTTGTGCTGGTCTGGTCTTACAATCCCTATAGAACCAGTCTGTACTGGTCCAACACCATTATTTAAAACCAGTCCATACTGGTCTGCCTGAAACTATAGAAACCAGTTTGTATTGGTCTAACATTCTCAATTGAAACCAGTCTGAACCGGCCTGTCTATAGCTATAGAACCTGTTTGTACTGGTCCAACACCATCAATATAAACCAGCCCTTCTTTGTCTATTGAAACCAGTCTTTACTGGTCTCATATTCTCTATAGAAACCAGTTTGAACTGGTGTGTCTAAATCTTCTTAATCTGTTGACTTGTTCTTGTTTTTTTACCATTGGGAGGAATGGAGGTTCGTACTGGATCCAATGGTTTGTTTTGTCTCAGCAAGAGAGCGTCTCCTGTAGCTGGCGGAACTTTTGAACGATGTGTTTCAAATATTTTGTGTTTCAGTGGAAATTTAAAGATGACAGATTGGCTAAACGACCGTGTGATGAACTTCAGACTATAAGTCGATAGATCTTATGATTAAATGACTATCAACATAATTTATGGAACTTTAAAGGGTTTTCCAGCTTCTGACAGCATTTGGACGCCTCAGGTGGAGACGGATTGGACCCGGTTGTTCTGTCCGTGGATCCAAAGGATTTATTTACTGTGGTCTGTCAGGAGTTTCCTGGGAAAGCGAGAAAACCTTCGACTTGTTTCCAGGAAAGTTGGTGGAGAAGTCAGACTCATGTTGGGACGACACATTTTCCACCCATGTGTCTGATATCTGCACACGGTACTTATTGTCCTCTCTGCTTTAAAGTAGGGCTTCATAATCCGGACCTGACAGAGTCTGCTTGGCTCTCGTCATCTGGAGACCACATCCTTCTCTCATTTCACTTGAATTCACTTTATTTAAATTCAGTCAACATCTCATTTTGTCTCACAGACTTTCATTTAATCCAAGCGTTTCTCTTATATCTGGTTGTATCTTTTAGTCACTATAAAAGTACTTCAATATATTACATAACATATATAAAGTATCTAAAATCTCACCTACTTATGTCTCATCTAATCTTAGCCTTTCCCTTACATACTGCACTTAAGTACGATGTTGAGGTACTTTACTTGAATATGTCCATGTTATGCTACCTTGTACTTCTACTCCACTACAGTTCAGAGGTACATGGTGTACTTTTCCTCCACTACATGTACTTACTACCTTCAGTTACTTCTCAGATCTGGATGAATGATGTGAAATATAATCAAGTGTTGAATCAGACTTTAGTTCCACCTGGAGTAAATCCACCAGCTACCCTGCAGTCTACAAAGTACTTCAGACTAGCTGCTCCTCCACCAGCTACCCTGCAGTCTACAAAGTACTTCAGACTAGCTGCACCTTCACCAGCTACCCTGCAGTCTACAAAGTACTTCAGACTAGCTGCACCTTCACCAGCTACCCTGCAGTCTACAAAGTACTTCAGACTAGCTGCACCTCCACCAGCTACCCTGCAGTCTACAAAGTACTTCAGACTAGCTGCACCTTCACCAGCTACCCTGCAGTCTACAAAGTACTTCAGACTAGCTGCACCTTCACCAGCTACCCTGAAGTCTACAAAGTACTTCAGACTAGCTGCACCTCCACCAGCTACCCTGCAGTCTACAAAGTACTTCAGACTAGCTGCACCTCCACCAGCTACCCTGCAGTCTACAAAGTACTTCAGACTAGCTGCACCTTCACCAGCTTTGAGAACACTTTCATGATCAATCATTATAAAACATATATATATATTATTCTGAAATGGACCAATCTGCACAACGACTACTTTCACTGTCTTTCACTATATTTAGATGAGAATACTTTCTACTTTCACTTGAGGAACATTTTGAATGCAGGACTTTCACTGTAACAGAGTATTCCTACACTCTGGTACTTCTACTTTTACTCAAGCACAAGATCTGAGTACTTCTACTTTTACTCAAGTACAAGATCTGAGTACTTCTACTTTTACTCAAGTACAAGATCTGAGTACTTCTACTTTTACTCCAGTACAATATCTGAGTACTTCTACTTTTACTCCAGTACAAGATCTGAGTACTTCTACTTTAACTCAAGTACAAGATCTGAGTACTTCTACTTTTACTTAAGAACAAGATCTGAGTACTTCTACTTTTACTCCAGTACAATATCTGAGTACTTCTACTTTTACTCAAGTACAAGATCTGAGTACTTCTACTTTAACTCAAGTACAAGATCTGAGTACTTCTACTGTTACTCAAGTACAAGATCTGAGTACTTCTACTTTTACTCAAGTACAAGATCTGAGTACTTCTACTGTTACTCATGTACAAGATCTGAGTACTTCTACTTTTACTCAAGAACAAGATCTGAGTACTTCTACTTTTACTCAAGAACAAGATCTGAGTACTTCTACTTTTACTCAAGAACAAGATTTGAGTACTTCTACTGTTACTCAAGTACAAGATCTGAGTACTTCTAAAAACCCTCAATGCGATGGAGCTTAATCTGTTGAAATACACATCTATTTGTGTATGTTTTTAAAGGAGATATAGAAGAAGATAGAATGTGGTTTAGTGAACAGTATAAATCCTCAGCCCCCTGCTGGGTGTATACCTCGCAGTCTGACGAATACCTCGCAGTCTGACGAATACCTCGCAGTCTGACGAATACCTCGCAGTCTGACGAATACCTTGCAGTCTGACGAATACCTCGCAGTCTGAGGAATACCTCGCAGTCTGAGGAATACCTCGCAGTCTGACGAATACCTCGCAGTCTGACGAATACCTCGCAGTCTGACGAATACCTCGCAGTCTGACGAATACCTCGCAGTCTGACGAATACCTCGCAATCTGACGAATACCTCGCAGTCTGATGAATACTTCGCAGTCTGACGAATACCTCGCAGTCTGATGAATACCTCGCAGTCTGACGAATACCTCGCAGTCTGACGAATACTTCGCAGTCTGACGAATACCTCGCAGTCTGACGAATACTTCACAGTCTGATGAATACTTCACAGTCTGATGAATACTTCACAGTCTGATGAATACCTCGCAGTCTGACGAATACCACAAAGTGCTCAAGGATTACAGAGTCTCTCGCTTTGAAGCAGCAGGTAAATAAGTGGAAGGTATTTAGCGTTTTGTAACTCCTGCGACCCGAGGCCCTGGACTGGAAACTATGTGATGCGGTTTGTTATTCCCCACCACCCTCTGTGCGAGAGTGTGTGTGTGTGTGGGGGGGAGGGGGGGGGGATTTGACATTGTTTTCCTGCAGAGTTGTTTTTCTACACAGCATGGTGACATTTAACGTCTCAAGTGTTTGTCTGGAGATTTTCTTTTTCAGACATGGTGGAATAATCAGTGGTGGAGAGTAATAACGTACAGTTACGTGCAATAGAATAGAAGTCTATGTGAACATGTTCCTACTTCTCTCTTGAATTTCTTACCTTTGTTTCTTTATTCGTTCAACTGTCCGTTGTAAGTAGCTCAATATTCCGATCCTTGTTCTCACAACGCTCTGTTTTTGAGGGGAATAGTTAGGAAGTTGTTGTTCCCTTCACCTCGATCGAAACCCAATGCGTCGATCGCATGGCATTGAAAAAAAAGAAGAATAAAAAATAAAAAGGAAAACATTTAATTATTTGTTTTCATCCATCCTCACTGGCATTCGCCACTTGGTTGACGTACAGGTGCCAGTCTGAGTTGTGTTGTGCCATACGGGTTCATGCCGTTATGAGGGGGCCTCGCCTCCTCGCCTGAAGCCACAGTTTATCCCCCCCCCGCTTACGACACAGGGCCTTGTAGGTAGGTCATTTGGACTCGGTCATTTTAAAAGTAGCTCCCAAAGTGTGGGCCCCCCTGATCCAAACCCCCTGCAGAGCGATGCATGCTAACGGCTACAGGAGGGAGCACACAAGCAGCCCAATAAACAGCAGCAGGTAAACGACAGCACCTGCTCAGGCTGTGATGATGTGACGATGAAGTGTCTGATGTGGACGACACGCGATCAGACGCTTAGAGGCTTTTCCTCTGCAGTGTGACTCAGCTGTGTTCCCAGAATCCTCATGTGGAGGTGTTTACCCCCCCCCCGCTGTGTGACTCGGGGTCTGACCTCTGTTCCCGTACGTGGAGTTAATCAGAGTCTTTATGAGGTTCCTGTCTGCATACGACGACACGCACACATCTCCGGGCTGCCACACCACAGGGCTCTGATTTGAGATGCTAGCTTTGATTCACAAACATGTCTCTCAAGTGACACACACACACACACGCGCACACACACACACACGCGCACACACGCACGCACACGCACACGCACACGCACACACACAATGAAACTTTATGTAAAAGCCGCTCAGAGACAGTTTCCTCCTACAATCAGACTATTGAACACCTGAACTCTGTGAAGAGCATCCATCAACATTCATCTTGCAAATGATATATATAATATATATATATATTCCAG
>NW_027263094.1:46586-62350 GCF_902827115.2 Pseudochaenichthys georgianus
TGTACGAAATCTTGTTCGACTTTTGTACGACTTAGTGTCCAACTTCCTGTCTGACTTCTCTGACCTCCTATCCATCTTTCTGTCAGACTTTTGTACGACTTTCTGTCCAACTTCCTTTCCGACCTAATATTCGACTTTTGTACAACTTCCTGTCCAACTTCCTGTCCGACCTCATGTCCGACCTCATGTCCGACCTCATGTCCGACTTCCTGACCGACCTCTTGTCCGACTTCCTGTCCGACCTCATGTCCGACTTCCTGTCCGACCTCATGTCCTTCTTCCTGTCCGACCTCCTGTCTGACTTCCTGTCCGACCTCATGTCCGACTTCCTGTCCGACCTCATGTCCGACTTCCTGTCCGACCTCCTGTCCGACTTCCTGTCCGACCTCATGTCCGACCTCATGTCCGACTTCCTGTCCGACCTCATGTCCGACTTCCTGTCCGACCTCCTGTCCGACTTCCTGTCCGACCTCATGTCCGACTTCCTGTCCGACCTCATGTCCGACTTCCTGTCCGACCTCATGTCCGACCTCCTGTCCGACCTCCTGTCCGACCTCCTGTCCGACCTCCTGTCCGACCTCCTGTCCGACTTCCTGTCCGACCTCATGTCCGACTTCTTGTCCGACCTCCTGTCCGACCTCCTGTCTGACTTCCTGTCCGACCTCATGTCCGACCTCCTGTCCGACCTCATGTCCGACTTCCGGTCCGACCTCCTGTCTGACTTCCTGTCCGACCTCTTGTCCGACTTCCTGTCCGACCTCATGTCCGACTTCCTGTCCGACCTCATGTCCGACTTCCTGTCCGACCTCATGTCCGACTTCCTGTCCGACCTCATGTCCGACTTCCTGTCCGACCTCCTGTCCGACTTCCTGTCCGACCTCATGTCCGACCTCATGTCCGACTTCCTGTCCGACCTCATGTCCGACTTCCTGTCCGAACTCCTGTCAGACTTCCTGTCCGACCTCTTGTCCGACTTCCTGTCCGACCTCTTGTCCGACTTCCTGTCCGACCTCATGTCCGACTTCCTGTCCGACCTCCTGTCCGACTTCCTGTCCGACCTCATGTCCGACTTCCTGTCCGACCTCATGTCCGACTTCCTGTCCGACCTCTTGTCCGACTTCCTGTCCGACCTCATGTCCGACTTCCTGTCCGACCTCATGTCCGACTTCCTGTCCGACCTCCTGTCAGACTTCCTGTCCGACCTCTTGTCCGACTTCCTGTCCGACCTCTTGTCCGACTTCCTGTCCGACCTCATGTCCGACTTCCTGTCCGACCTCATGTCCGACTTCCTGTCCGACCTCCTGTCTGACTTCCTGTCCGACCTCCTGTCCGACTTCCTGTCCGACCTCATGTCCGACTTCCTGTCCGACCTCCTGTCCGACTTCCTGTCCGACCTCATGTCCGACTTCCTGTCCGACCTCATGTCCGACTTCCTGTCCGACCTCCTGTCCGACTTCCTGTCCGACCTCATGTCCGACTTCCTGTCCGACCTCATGTCCGACTTCCTGTCCGACCTCCTGTCTGACTTCCTGTCCGACCTCATGTCCGACTTCCTGTCCGACCTCATGTCCGACTTCCTGTCCGACCTCCTGTCAGACTTCCTGTCCGACCTCTTGTCCGACTTCCTGTCCGACCTCTTGTCCGACTTCCTGTCCGACCTCATGTCCGACTTCCTGTCCGACCTCATGTCCGACTTCCTGTCCGACCTCCTGTCTGACTTCCTGTCCGACCTCCTGTCCGACTTCCTGTCCGACCTCATGTCCGACTTCCTGTCCGACCTCATGTCCGACTTCCTGTCCGACCTCCTGTCCGACTTCCTGTCCGACCTCCTGTCCGACTTCCTGTCCGACCTCCTGTCTGACTTCCTGTCCGACCTCATGTCCGACTTCCTGTCCGACCTCATGTCCGACTTCCTGTCCGACCTCCTGTCCGACTTCCTGTCCGACCTCTTGTCCTACTTCCTGTCCGACTTCATGTCCGACCTCATGTCCGACTTCCTGTCCGACCTCCTGTCCGACTACCTGTCCGACCTCCTGTCCGACTTCCTGTCCGACCTCATGTCCGACTTCCTGACCGACCTCTTGTCCGACTTCCTGACCGACCTCTTGTCCGACTTCCTGTCCGACCTCATGTTTGACTTCCTGTCCGACCTCTTGTCCGACTTCCTGTCCGACCTCCTGTCCGACCTCTTTTCCGACTTCCTGTCCGACCTCATGTCCGACTTCCTGTCCGACCTCCTGTCTGACTTCCTGTCCGACCTCCTGTCTGACTTCCTGTCCGACCTCTTGTCCGACTTCCTGTCCGACCTCATGTCCGACTTCCTGTCCGACCTCCTGTCCGACTTCCTGTCCGACCTCATGTCCGACTTCCTGTCCGACCTCATGTCCGACTTCCTGTCCGACCTCCTGTCTGACTTCCTGTCCGACCTCATGTCCGACTTCCTGTCCGACCTCATGTCCGACTTCCTGTCCGACCTCCTGTCAGACTTCCTGTCCGACCTCTTGTCCGACTTCCTGTCCGACCTCTTGTCCGACTTCCTGTCCGACCTCATGTCCGACTTCCTGTCCGACCTCATGTCCGACTTCCTGTCCGACCTCCTGTCTGACTTCCTGTCCGACCTCCTGTCCGACTTCCTGTCCGACCTCATGTCCGACTTCCTGTCCGACCTCATGTCCGACTTCCTGTCCGACCTCCTGTCCGACTTCCTGTCCGACCTCATGTCCGACTTCCTGTCCGACCTCCTGTCTGACTTCCTGTCCGACCTCATGTCCGACTTCCTGTCCGACCTCATGTCCGACTTCCTGTCCGACCTCCTGTCCGACTTCCTGTCCGACCTCTTGTCCTACTTCCTGTCCGACCTCATGTCCGACTTCATGTCCGACCTCATGTCCGACTTCCTGTCCGACCTCCTGTCCGACTACCTGTCCGACCTCCTGTCCGACTTCCTGTCCGACCTCATGTCCGACTTCCTGACCGACCTCTTGTCCGACTTCCTGACCGACCTCTTGTCCGACTTCCTGTCCGACCTCATGTTTGACTTCCTGTCCGACCTCTTGTCCGACTTCCTGTCTGACCTCCTGTCCGACCTCTTTTCCGACTTCCTGTCCGACCTCATGTCCGACTTCCTGTCCGACCTCCTGTCTGACTTCCTGTCCGACCTCCTGTCTGACTTCCTGTCCGACCTCTTGTCCGACTTCCTGTCCGACCTCATGTCCGACTTCCTGTCCGACCTCATGTCCGACTTCCTGTCCGACCTCATGTCCGACTTCCTGTCCGACCTCATGTCCGACTTCCTGACCGACCTCTTGTCCGACTTCCTGTCCGACCTCATGTCCGACCTCATGTCCGACTTCCTGTCCGACCTCCTGTCTGACTTCCCGTCCGACCTCTTGTCCGACTTCCTGTCCGACCTCTTGTCCGACTTCCTGTCTGAACTCAGAATCCTGTTGTACTCAATCAACTTTCTGTTCCTGAGAACGTGGAATGTATTCCTCTTTCTTCTCCCATTTTCTCCTCGCTTATGCACCATAACCAGAGGCCCCTTTTTTATATTCTGCTACCAATCTCGTCATTGAACAGTAATTAAAAAGTTTGCCGTAATGGTTGTGAAGTGTGGGATCATGGGAGTTTCTGACACTTTAAAGCAGGAAAGTTTCATATTTTAGTTTGAAAAAGGGTTTCCACTGCATCTCTTCCAGGTTCTGGGTTATTACAACCGCCGGGGGATCAACCCTGAAGCCTTCCTGAAGGAAATAAAGTTTATTGCGAGTGACCCGGATGAGCAGCACTTCTTCAACGTGTCGAACGAGTCTTCACTGAAGGATATCGCGGACGCGCTGGGAGAGAAGATCTTCTCTCTGGAAGGTGAGTCGATCCTCTGCATGGTAAATCTGTGCTGATACAGACAGGAAGTACACACATCCTTTACTCAAGTAGAAGTACAGATACTCATGTTTAAAAATACTCTGGTAAAAGTAGAGAAGTATGGACTTCGAAATGTACTTCAGTAAAAAGTACCCATAACTAGCAGCTGTTTTAAAGAGTACCTGACCTCCCTTTATATTAATAGAACAATAATGTCATTGTTAGCTAATGAATGTTTCCATGCTGAACAACGGCAACATGACAACGTTTCCATTGGTCCCTCTTCTTTAGAGAAGACCAGGAAGTGATGGATACACGGATCGTGTTCCAACCAATAGGCACGCAGTGACTCTAAAGAATAATGACCACGCACCAACACACATTCAGACTAAAGGAACCAGCTGTTTGGGAAATGAGAGAAGTAGAAAGTACAGGTATTTGGGTTCAACATGAGAGAAGTAGAAAGTACAGGTATTTGAGTTCAACATGTGAGAAGTAGAAAGTACAGGTATTTGAGTTCAACATGTAAGAAGTAGAAAGTACAGGTATTTGAGTTCAACATGTGAGAAGTAGAAAGTACAGGTATTTGGGTTCAACATGTAAGAAGTAGCAAGTCCAGGTATTTGTGTTCAACATGTGAGAAGTAGAAAGTACAGGTATTTGGGTTCAACATGTAAGAAGTAGAAAGTACAGGTATTTGAGTTCATCATGTAAGAAGTAGAAAATACAGGTATTTGAGTTCAACATGTATGAAGTAGAAAGTACAGGTATTTGAGTTCAACATGTAAGAAGTAGAAAGTACAGGTATTTGAGTTCAACATGAGAGAAGTAGAAAGTACAGGTATTTGAGTTCAACATGTAAGAAGTAGAAAGTACAGGTATTTGAGTTCAACATGTAAGAAGTAGAAAGTACAGGTATTTGAGTTCAACATGTGAGAAGTAGAAAGTACAGGTATTTGAGTTCAACATGTGAGAAGTAGAAAGTACAGGTATTTGAGTCAACATGTGAGAAGTAGAAAGTACAGGTATTTGAGTTCAACATGTAAGAAGTAGAAAGTACAGGTATTTGAGTTCAACATGAGAGAAGTAGAAAGTACAGGTATTTGGGTTCAACATGTAAGAAGTAGAAAATACAGGTATTTGAGTTCAACATGTAAGAAGTAGAAAGTACAGGTATTTGAGTTCAACATGAGAGAAGTAGAAAGTACAGGTATTTGAGTTCAACATGTAAGAAGTAGAAAGTACAGGTATTTGAGTTCAACATGTAAGAAGTAGAAAGTACAGGTATTTGAGTTCAACATGTGAGAAGTAGAAAGTACAGGTATTTGTGTTCAACATGTGAGAAGTAGAAAGTACAGGTATTTGAGTTCAACATGTGAGAAGTAGAAAGTACAGGTATTTGAGTTCAACATGAGAGAAGTAGAAAGTACAGGTATTTGAGTTCAACATGTAAGAAGTAGAAAGTACAGGTATTTGAGTTCAACATGTAAGAAGTAGAAAGTACAGGTATTTGAGTTCAACATGTGAGAAGTAGAAAGTACAGGTATTTGAGTTCAACATGTGAGAAGTAGAAAGTACAGGTATTTGAGTTCAACATGTAAGAAGTAGAAAGTACAGGTATTTGAGTTCAACATGAGAGAAGTAGAAAGTACAGGTATTTGGGTTCAACATGTAAGAAGTAGAAAGTACAGGTATTTGAGTTCAACATGAGAGAAGTAGAAAGTACAGGTATTTGAGTTCAACATGAGAGAAGTAGAAAGTACAGGTATTTGAGTTCAACATGTAAGAAGTAGAAAGTACAGGTATTTGTGTTCAACATGTAAGAAGTAGAAAGTACAGGTATTTGAGTTCAACATGAGAGAAGTAGAAAGTACAGGTATTTGGGTTCAACATGTAAGAAGTAGAAAGTACAGGTATTTGAGTTCAACATGAGAGAAGTAGAAAGTACAGGTATTTGAGTTCAACATGTAAGAAGTAGAAAGTACAGGTATTTGTGTTCAACATGTAAGAAGTAGAAAGTACAGGTATTTGGGTTCAACATGTAAGAAGTAGAAAGTACAGGTATTTGTGTTCAAAATGTAAGAAGTCAAAGTCAAAAGTCGTCAGAAGAATAAGTAGTGGAGTAAAGTACTGATACCAGAAAAATGTACTCAAGTACAGTAACGAAGTATTCGTACTCCAATACCTCCCACCTGTGGTTAGGGATGTGATTCTGAAATACTAACCCAGCTTGTATCCCACCCTGAAGGCAGCCTGAACTGGTCCAATGGGATTTCTCCATGTGATTTTGGAATATTGTAGAAAGTACAGAAGTTAGTCAGATACCAAAACAGAAACTGCAACGAGCCGTTGATCCTCAGTGGCATCGGCACTACTGGTGTGACCATTTAAAGAGTTAACTTAACTTAAAAGTGGGGTCTGTCATTTATTTCAGAAACACTTGTTGTTATATTCCATGGAATGCTCTTAACGTCCCGATAGCAATGAATATATTAAATACTTTGGCAATACATCCATGAAAATATCATCGGTGGAAGCCGTAGCACTGTAAAAAGCTCGACCAATCATCTGAGCCGGCTGAAGTAGCTGGATGGCCTACCTGCCTGTCAGCCTTCCATCTGGGCACACACTGATCTCTGCCCTCATTGGTCACGTGCGCGTTCGTGTGTTGGAGGCGGGGCTCTGTGAGGAAGTGGCAGATTTGTTCCGGCTGTGTATTTTCTAATTCTATCCACTCCAGCTGGTTTCTCCAAAATGACCCCACCTTTAAGTGAATATGCTCCAGTGGGTATTCGTTCAGTATTCATTGTTACTTGTCTAATATATGTAAGATATGCAATGTAAAGCTCTTTGAGCCTTTGGAAAAGCGCTAAGTTATTATTATTATTATAAATAAAATGTGAAAGTTACAGGAAGACGGTGTTTGTTTGTGTCCTGCAGGAAGTCAGGGTCGACGGTTCGGGCTGCAGATGGCTCAGGCGGGCTTCTCCTCGCATTTAGTCAAAGTGAGTGAAATCATGGTCACATGTACGTCCTTATGTAAGGGCATCACTAACTTACAGCTGTTGTGTTTTAAGGTGATGTGATGACGATGCTAATCTTCATTTGTTTCCACTATTGATTGATGTAAAGGTCGGTGTACCTTCATGTGGGATGTGTCTGGAATCCGTGTTTTGGATCTCAGACATTCTCCTGATGTTTCTAACTCACTGTTCTTTCTGAATTGCACTCCTTCTTAGTAGTTGATCACTTTATCATCTCTTATTCCCAAGGTGTAACTGTATTCTATAGCACAGCGTCTTGGCCAGTATAGGTTATACGTGATGTTGGTAACATAAACAGAGTTCCCTTCAGGAAAACAAACTGTGGTCCGATGAAAGTCAGCAGGTGACGAGTCGTGTATTTATTGAATCGGACTCCAGGAGAAACAAACAGTTGAACGCTAAACTTCCCTCTCAGTTTGAGTCTCGCAGAAGTCTGAAGCTGCAGGATAAGAAGCTTCCAGAAATACTTCTGTGCTTCTGGGTCCAGGGAAAGTCATATTTGTCTCGGCGTCAACGTCAGGGAGAGTAATGGTGTCGTGGAAACTTTCTATGTGTAACACAGAGCAGATGGTTTTCCTGAGCGTAAAGCTGCCAACACACACACACACAACACACACACACACACACACACACACACCCACACACACACACACACACACACACACACACACACACACACACATCCCACACACACACCACACACACCCACACACACACACACACACACACACACACACCACCACACACCTACACCACACACACACACACACACACACACACACACACACCACACACACACACACACACACACACAACACACACACACACACACACACACACACACACACACACACACACACACACCCAACACACAAATATGCAATGTTGTTTCCTGCTGCAAGGGATTAAAAGGTAAGGAATCCGTTGGACTCGGACTGATGTGGAAAACAGACGACTTGCAGGCAGATCCATCCTCCTCTCCCTCCTGCAGCAGTGATGTCATATTTCACAGTGAGTCTGCAGATCCAGGTCAGATCCTGCAGAAAGTCACCAAAGATTGGGTCATCTCCTGAGGCCCGTAGAGAAGAATGACTCAACGCTTCAATCACTTTCATTTCTGGATTTAACGAGCGCCAGAGTGACGTTCCCAAACCACGTCCAAACGTTGAGTCACGGACAGATTATTTATACAGGAAGGACAGGTCTTTCTTTGAGCTCATCAACTGATCTGTATTCCCTCAGGAGTGGCATTTTGCTCGGGGGCGGTTGGTGCCTACGACTGGAACGGTGCCGTGCTGAAAGAAACCAAACACGGGAAGGTGGTTCCACCCAAAGTCCTCCTATAAGGACGAGTTTCCAGAAGAGCTGAAGAACCATGGAGCCTATCTGGGTAACAAACGTCTGCTGCACCTTCTGTGAAGTTCCCATAAACTGTCAAAGTGATATATGTCCTGTGTGTCCAGCTGCGAAACCCACAGACTGACTGATGAAGCCAACATGACATCATCCATTGGTCTGTAGACGACCGTTTTGAAGTTTCTTTGGTATTTCCAACTTCAAAATCGAGTTTCTTTCGGGGCATAAATTATTCGACACAAGGGTAGAGCTTGGCAGGAGGTAGGACCAAAGAGCCATTAGCTTTGCAAACAATATGTCACCAGCTAACCGGCTGAATTGGCTAGCCAGGCACGCCCAACATTCAAGTTAACTATGAAAACACTTTTTTGCTAGTTGCAAACATACTAAAAATAAATATGCGTACTAGAAATAATGAAAAGCCAAACAAAGAACGTGAAATAGTTTTTTCTTTATGCTTTTCAACTAGTTGTACTTCAGTATTATGGGGTAACTGGAAAGCCTAAGGGAAAGGAACATATTAATAAAGTTCTTGATCTTCGTACTGGTTCTGTGTGTTGTTCTGGTCTCAGGTTATTCGGTGGGTTCTCTCATTTCCTCTCGCGGCGCTCAGCTCTACGTGGCCGGAGCCCCAAGGTTCAACCACACCGGGAAGGTCATCGTGTTCACGCTGAAAAACACCGGAAACCTGACCATCCTACAGGCGCTACTGGGAGAGCAGGTCTCACACACACACACACACCACACACACACACACACACACACACACACACACACACACACACACACACACACAACACACACACACACACACACACACACACACACACACACACACACACACACACCACACACACACACACACACACACCACACACACACACACACACACACACCACCACACACACACACACACCACACACACACACACACACACACACACACACACACACACACACACCGCATGGGGACCTCCAATGTGTCCCCATAAGGGAAGCCAGTCCCCACACGTGACTATGTAAACAGATTTAGGTCCCCACAAGTATAGTATTGCTAGAAACACACACCACACACACACACACACACAACACACACACACACACACACACACACACACACACACACACACACACACACCACACACACACACACACACACACACACACACACGTTTTTGTATTCACATATGTGCGACACATGGTAGTTTCCAGAATGAGGGTGTTCTCCCCTGAGAGTTCTGTTTATTTCAAGTGAAATATTTAATAATATTGAACTTCAAAGAGTCCAGAATAAAAGTTCAGTGTTGACAGTGAACGAGCGAAACTACGGTGGCCGACAGGTGCAAAATACAAAACGCTGCATGAAGCTCAAAACACAACGGAGGCCAGGGGACACTGTTGGCGACAAAAGAAAAGTTGACAAAAAAAGAGAAGTTATGCTTTCTTTTTGGGGGGGTTATAAAGCCGGACAACTGTCTGTTGTCTCAGAGTTAGTCGTCTCATAACATAAGTGTTCATCAGTATATCTGACATGATGACGAGGTTAGCTAGTTAGCTTTCAGCAGACCTGTAACATCAGAAGGAGTCACGTGACCACCATCAGAACATTCAACATTTTAGGTAAGTTTCCAACAACAGTTGCCCGGCTTTATAATCCGGGACGTCACACTGCTCTTATAACTGTTAGGGAAATGATTGACCTAGACTCCTAGATAGGACGTACAGAACCCTGACGTCTGCTATCTCCTTTAAGGACACAGGCTGCTTCAGCCATAATGTTATTGTTCCCATTCTGTGGACCGGGCAACCCGAGGTCACCGATGGTCTTTGTTCTGGGGTGCACTGGGACACTTCCTTCTTTGTTGTTTGAGGACTCCGAGGAGTGTGACTCCTCGAGGCCATAAGTGACGGACGCAAGTGACTCAGTGTGCCCAACTGGGTTAAACTATCTTATCAAGAGATGTTGGTTACTCTCCGTGAGACCAGTTAAATGGGCTGACGAGAGAGAGGTTCTCCAGAATTGACGTGGCAACCTCTCCCGTGCAGTCAGACCGTGACTGTGTGATTGTGATGTGAATTCTCCGGCCGTAACTCCAAATAGAGTCGGTGACTCCACTGCATTGCTGCACACAAGTTTCCTCCACGATAAACAGGATACATACATTTATGATGTTAATGTTGATTTATTCTGAAGCTTTCATTCCTTTTTCAGATCGGCTCATATTTCGGCAGTGTTTTGATATCGATGGACGTAGACGATGACGGACAGACGGACATCCTGGTGGTCGCAGCACCGATGTTCTACAGCCAGGGCTGGGAGACGGGGAGGGTCTACATCTACACTGTCACACCACAGGTACACACACACACACACACACACGCACGCACACACGCACGCACGCACGCACGCACGCACACACACACACACACACACACACACACACACACACAAGATCAGCTGATACACACAAGTACACACTCCAGAAGCATATTCAAGAACAGATATTCAGAACTGATCGACCCCTGTCCCTGCAGACCTTGTTCGTCCTGCAGGGGGCGCTGCAGGTGTCCGACCGCTCTCAGAACGCCCGCCTCGGCTCGGCGCTGGCTCAGATTTCCGACATGAACGGGGACGGGTTCAGGGAGCTGGTGGTGGGCGCGCCCGCTGGAGGACGACCACCAGGGGGCGCTGTACGTCTTCTACGGACACCAGAAGACCCTTCAACACCGCTTCAGACAGGTAACGCTCATCTCTGATAATATCATATCAATATTAGACAATCATCAGGACCAGCACGTGTTTCCCGTTTCAATAAGTACATCTACAGAACTGTCCAACACCAGTACACACAGGAAACGCTCATCCCAGAGGTGGGAAGTAGTGGAGGACAAATACTTCGTTACTACTTATTTTTCTGGCTTTACTCCTTACTTTCTGACGACTTTTTACTTTTACTTCTCACATGTTGAACTCAAATACCTGTACTTTCTACTTCTTACATGTTGAACCCAAATACCTGTACTTTCTACTTCTTACATGTTGAACTCAAATACCTGTACTTCTACTTCTTACATGTTGAACCCAAATACCTGTACTTCTACTTCTTACATGTTGAACACAAATACCTGTACTTCTACTTCTCACATGTTGAACACAAATACCTGTACTTTCTACTTCTCACATGTTGAACTCAAATATCTGTACTTTCTACTTCTTACATGTTGAACTCAAATACCTGTACTTTCTACTTCTCTCATGTTGAACTCAAATACCTGTACTTTCTACTTCTTACATGTTGAACTCAAAATACCTGTAATTTCTACTTCTTACATGTTGAACCCAAATACCTGTACTTTCTACTTCTTACATGTTGAACACAAATACCTGTACTTTCTACTTCTTACATGTTGAACTCAAATACCTGTACTTTCTACTTCTTACATGTTGAACCCAAATACCTGTACTTTCTACTTCTTACATGTTGAACTCAAATACCTGTACTTTCTACTTCTCACATGTTGAACCCAAATACCTGTACTTTCTACTTCTTACATGTTGAACCCAAATACCTGTACTTTCTACTTCTTACATGTTGAACACAAATACCTGTACTTTCTAGTTCTTACATGTTGAAC
Organism: Pseudochaenichthys georgianus; assembly: GCF_902827115.2. Lineage (NCBI taxonomy): Eukaryota > Metazoa > Chordata > Actinopteri > Perciformes > Channichthyidae > Pseudochaenichthys > Pseudochaenichthys georgianus. Next base: position 58,486 of record NW_027263094.1, read on the forward strand.
CCAATACCTGTACTTTCTACTTCTCACATGTTGAACTCAAATACCTGTACTTTCTACTTCTCTCATGTTGAACTCAAATACCTGTACTTTCTACTTCTTACATGTTGAACCCAAATACCTGTACTTTCTAGTTCTTACATGTTGAACCCAAATACCTGTACTTTCTACTTCTCACATGTTGAACTCAAATACCTGTACTTTCTACTTCTTACATGTTGAACCCAAATACCTGTACTTTCTATTTCTTACATGTTGAACACAAATACCTGTACTTTCTACTTCTCACATGTTGAACTCAAATACCTGTACTTTCTACTTCTCACATGTTGAAACCCAAATACCTGTACTTTCTACTTCTTACATGTTGAACTCAAATACCTGTACTTTCTACTTCTCTCATTTCCAAACAGCTGGTTCCTTTAAGTCTGAATGTGTGTTTGGTGCGTGGTCATTATTCTTTAGAGTCACTGCGTGCCTATTGGTTGGAAACACGATCCGTGTATCCATCACTTCCTGGTCTTCTCTAAAGAAGAGGGACCAATGGAAACGTTGTCATGTTGCCGTTGGTCAGCATGGAAACATTCATTAGCTAACAATGACATTATTGTTCTATTGATATAAAGGGAGGTCAGGTACTCTTTAAAGCAGCTGCTAGCTATGGGTACTTTTTACTGAAGTACACTTCAAAGCCTCTCACTTTCACTTGATAAGAAGTTTAGTCAGTACTTCTACTTTCAACCAGAGTATTTTTAAACACGAGTATCTGTACTTCTACTTGAGGCAAGGATGTGTGTACTTTTGCCATCTCTGGGTAAATATTAAACCATCATCAGAATCAGTTGCATGTGCTTCCTGTTTTAATAAAGTCCATCTCCAGAACCGTCCAACACGACTACCAGACAGGAAACGGTCATATCTGTTACGATCAATCGTAAGGACCAGCAGTTTCTCGTTTGTCCAGATGTTCAAGTTTCTCTCAGAATCCAAAATCCACGGAATAGGATGTGAATTTGTTTTTATATCTGACCAAAAAAAGATTTTTTAAGATAGATAAATAACATCTGTGTTCTTAACACAATAGAATATGGAAATACTTTGTGTGTACGAGTTGGACAATATGTGTGTTCTTATATTCTTTAGAACAGTCTAGAACACACCCTACTATTTCATTTAGTTTTTTGTTATCTTGATTTCTTGTTTTGCCAAATAGTTGTTGTTTTGTTGTCCGTGTCCTGTCAGTTGTGTGTTTGTCCTTGTCCGGTATTACATAATAATAAGGACTCTCTCCCAGCGTGTCTCTGCAGCCGGACTCTCTTCCAGCCTCCAGTACTTCGGGCAGAGCCTCCATGGAGTTCTGGACGCTAACGGAGACGGACTGGTGGACCTGGCAGTGGGAGCTCTGGGAGCTGCTGTCATCGTGTGGTGAGACACACACACACACCACACACACACCACACACACACACACACACACACACCACACACACACACACACACACACACACACACAACACAACACACACCCACACACACACACACACACACACACACACACACACACACAACACACACACACACACACACACACACACACACACACAGGCTTTAACTGTAACACATTCCCCAACATTAATGTATTGCACAATAAACACCTTATGTAAACATTGTATAATATATTGTGCAATGTTCTCTCGTGCAATTTACCTTTTATATTTCTTACAATTTATTTACAATCTGCAAACATTACCAGCTACTTTTAAAAAGAAATTATATGGTCACTTTTTTTTTTAAATATACTGCTACTTCATTTTTTATCTGTTATTTGTTTTTATTGTTCTTTTAATGATTAATAACGTGTGCATACTTATTTATATAAAATGTCTGCCTCCCCTTTTTTACCAATCAACATTATACTCTTGCTGCTGTGATACTCTCCATTGCCCCTGCAGGTCTCGGGGCGTGGTGCGGATTCAGGCCACGCTGACCTTTGAACCGGAGAAAGTGAACATGTTTAACAAGGACTGCCGGCGGGGGGGAAGGAGGTGACCTGCATGTCCGTGTCCGTCTGTCTGAGCCTGGACTCACGGACCAAGAGAGCGACCAAGAGCCAGGATGTGGGTAGGTGGAGAGATGGAGAAGAAGTACAGATACTCGTGTTAAAAAATACTCTGGTAAAAAGTACTGACTAAACTTCTTTAATCAAGTAGAAGTAGAAGTAAAGAAGTATGGGCTATTTACAAGTACAGGTATGTGTGTTCAAAAAGTATTCCTGTCCAGACGTGGCTCTCGGCTCGGTCGTTAATAAAACTCCAGTTGCTGCACAGATGAGAATAAAAACTTTGCATCCAAAAAACTAACAAGAAGCAGAACAAGCTTTACTTTATTAATCAGAAACACAGAATAAGTATTTTCTACCACATTTCAAAAGTAATTAGGAACACAAGTTAGTGCAGTGTGTGTGCAGTTTATCAGAGAAACGTGTCGCTGCTTTTTACGACAATAATAAAATCACACGCTCTGACCCCCAGTTTCCACCGGGTCCGGCCGCGCTGCGCCGTGTTACGGCTGCACTGTGTTACGGCTGTACTGTGTTACGGCTGCACTGCGTTACGGCTGCGCCGCGGCAGTCGTAAGAATTGCGGCCACTCTAGTCAATGGGTGCTATTCCACCACACACGTGCCGCATTATGGCTCAGACGCGTCCCAGAAGCCGCTCGGCGCAGCGGCTCGGCGCAGCGCTTCTCTAAAATTAGGATGAATCCTATTTTTCCGCGCAGCCGTAACGTAAGGTCGGGCAGGCAGCCCCCCTCGCAGGAAGGGAAGGTGAGCATCCGGGCCAGGCCCATCCCCACATATACTAATTTATCAGACCCCCCTCCTTCATCACAACACCTTCACTACGATACGCACAATGGACGACGAGGTTTTCATCATGGAAGTGGAAAAACACACTATTTTATATTAATTAATTAATAATTTATAACAACAATAAACACTTTAAACAGACACAAAAAAAACATTTAACTACGTAGCCTACTACTTTCTTGTAGAAGTACATATGTCCAGGATGCCCGAATTAATAACAAAACTGCGAGCCTGCACGCACGACGCTACGCTTCTGAAACGCGTCCGGTGGGTTATGGCGCTAGAGGAGGTCGGACCAAAACCGCGGCACAGCCGTGACGCGGCGCAACGCGGCGGAGACGGACCCAGTGGAAACTGGGGGTTAGTCTCTTGTTTTTTTTATGTTTAAAAGTATGATTACTCAGTTGGACTGGTTTGTGGACGGTGAAATGGTTTATCCTCATGATCGTTTCTTAGAGTGCAACCACTCCAAAGGTGAATCACAGATAGGTACTAAGACATAGGAACAAATAGTAGATACAAAAAACTACAATAAGACAATCGGTGTTATTTCTTCTGCAGAAATCCTGATGTGCTTTAGATTTTGATTAATTTATCTTTTGACTGGGGAAATAATATTTGCTGAGGGTTGTGAACGCAGGAGTTTTTGTCTCAACAATATTTAGACTTTATCTTATTTGTCTTAGCTTTGACTCTGTGCCGGTGTGCACATGAATCCATACTCATCCTTTTGATCTAACATAACCAAAGGCTGCTTTCCTCTGCAGAAGAAGCCAGTCCTCTCCCACTCGGTGCCGAGTCTTCAATCTGTCAACATCTTAAATACGATCCTGCACGGTCCTCCTGTTTCACTTAATGAGTGATTGTTTGCTTGTTTCCAAAGAGGGACATCGATTATGTGTCAACCCAGAGTGGAAAGTGTGACTTGTGGATGGTTTGTAATAGATCCTCAGATCAGATCAGTGAATGGAAAACTCATAATCATGTCCTTTTTGCCAATT
>NW_027263094.1:62850-179044 GCF_902827115.2 Pseudochaenichthys georgianus
AAGGTAAAGGCCGCTTTAACTGAAAAATGAAAAATGCTCTAATTTGCCTCAAACTCGGTGGGCACCTGCGAGGGGCCGGGTACAACGCACACACAAAGTGGGCTACAGTTGCCCACCCGCTGGAACGACTTATGGCCGTTTGAAGTTTTAAAACTCCAATTTCAGTAACAGGGAAGACCGCCGCTGGGCCCAAATGTCTCACAGATTATAGCCGTGGGCCTAAGCTATCACCCAGAGCAGGTCCCGTACAGTTGCCCACCTCGTAGCCCCAGATATACACATTGTAAACTACACGGGTGGTGGTAAATAGCCCCTTAACCTAGTGAAGATTGAAAATGAAAAATTCACCAATTTGCTTCAAACTCGCTGTGCACCTTGGGGGGGGCGGAGGCAACTCACACACCAAGTGGGGTAAGCACGCCCACCTGTTGGAACGACTTATGGCCATTTCAAGTCTTCAAAGTCCAATTACGATTGTCTCTGCCCATTCCCCGCATGCTAGGCTGTCGAGACTATACTTGTTAGCTTCGGCTCGATTTGTAGATATGATTTGATATGTTGTGTGTCCCCTAAAGCCACTCCAAAGTGGATATATTTGCGATTCTGCATCCCTGTAAACATATTCATGTGTGTATGTGTGTGTGGTGTGTGTGTGTGTGTGTGTGTGTGTTGTGTGTGTGTGTCAACCTTAACCAGGGGTTGTTCAGAATGTGCTATTGTACGCAACAATAGCGGAATCTGAACGAGATCAGATCACTCGTGTCTTAGAGGAGGCAGTGATGCCATAAACCTGTTAATGTAGGCCTGCGCATTCAAACACTCTGTAGTGTATTTATTTTCTAACCAGTTGTTCTTTGGGGGAAAGATTTGGCGCCCTCTTGAGGGAAACAGAGAGTATTTATTCCACTTGTGCACAAATGTAAAGGCCGCTTTAACTGAAAAATGAAAAATGCTCTAATTTGCCTCAAACTCGGTGGGCACCTGCGAGGGGCCGGGTACAACGCACACACAAAGTGGGCTACAGTTGCCCACCCGCTGGAACGACTTATGGCCGTTTGAAGTTTTAAAACTCCAATTTCAGTAACAGGGAAGACCGCCGCTGGGCCCAAATGTCTCACAGATTATAGCCGTGGGCCTAAGCTATCACCCAGAGCAGGTCCCGTACAGTTGCCCACCTCGTAGCCCCAGATATACACATTGTAAACTACACGGGTGGTGGTAAATAGCCCCTTAACCTAGTGAAGATTGAAAATGAAAAATTCACCAATTTGCTTCAAACTCGCTGTGCACCTTGGGGGGGGCGGAGGCAACTCACACACCAAGTGGGGTAAGCACGCCCACCTGTTGGAACGACTTATGGCCATTTCAAGTCTTCAAAGTCTAATTACGATTGTCTCTGCCCATTCCCCGCATGCTAGGCTGTCGAGACTATACTTGTTAGCTTCGGCTCGATTTGTAGATATGATTCGATATGTCGTGTGTCCCCTAAAGCCACTCCAAAGTGGATATATTTGCGATGCTGCATCCCTGTGTGTGTGGGGGGGTGTACCAATCTTAACCCAGGGGTTGTTCAGAATATGCTATTGTACGCAACTATAGCGGAATCTGAACGACGCCGGACATCAAAGTCAAAGAATATTCGTGTGTGTGTGTGTGTGTGTGTGTGTGGGGTGTGTGTGGCCACTGCTACAATACTTAGGGAGCTATTTTCTGTGTTGGAGTTGTATTCCCTACAGGGTGTACTTTGAGGGTTTTTGACTCTGCAGACCGTTTACATGCATACACAACTTCATAACACACAAGGGGACGTGTAATAACTGGTAAAGCATGACATGGGCCCTTTGAAATGATTAGGTCTCTCATAAATACTGCCCAAACTCTTTACCCCAAGGTCTTACCCTAACCATAACCCCAGAGATGACATGCGAATCTCCCGGCGCATAGGAACGTCCGACGGCTTTGAGCTTGGTCTAGTTGGAATCGCGTCGAAGAGTACATGCAGATTAATGCCTCTGGTGCAACTAAATGTCAAAGGTTACGGCTTAAAATGTAACAAAACCTTCCGTTTAGGCCTTTTGAGCAGCCGCAGTGCTCCGTGAGTGTTTAAAGTACTTTGAAAAGGGCTAAAGAGCTAATTTGTTCACAGGGGTCCTCTAAATAAGGCCCAGATCAGGAATCTGAAGTATGTAAACTGTAACCCACCCAGAACTTTTTTCAATAAAATGTCAAACTTTCTCACAAAATGCTGTCTGGTTAGGGTTATGGATGCCTCTGGTGCGACTACATGTCAAAGGTTACGGCTTAAAATGTAACAAAGCTCCAATGGTCAAAGTCTTCGTCTCGTTGGAATCGCTTCGAAGAGTACATGTCGTTTGACCCCTCTGTTTTACCTAATGTCAAAGGTCACGTCTTAAAACAGGAAAAAACCTTCCGTTAAGGTTTTTATCTCAACACACCCGTTTCCCCGCATGCTAAGCAGTCGAGACTATTCTTGTTAGCTTCGGCTCGATTTGTAGATATGATTTGATATGTTGTGTGTCCCCTAAAGCCACTCCAAAGTGGATATATTTGCGATTCTGCATCCCTGTAAACATATTCATGTGTGTATGTGTGTGTGTGTGTGTGTGTGTGTGTGTGTGTGTGTCAACCTTAACCCAGGGGTTGTTCAGAATGTGCTATTGTACGCAACAATAGCGGAATCTGAACGAGATCAGATCACTCGTGTCTTAGAGGAGGCAGTGATGCCATAAACCTGTTAATGTAGGCCTGCGCATTCAAACACTCTGTAGTGTATTTATTTTCTAACCAGTTGTTCTTTGGGGGAAAGATTTGGCGCCCTCTTGAGGGAAACAGAGAGTATTTATTCCACTTGTGCACAAATGTAAAGGCCGCTTTAACTGAAAAATGCTCTAATTTGCCTCAAACTCGGTGGGCACCTGCGAGGGGCCGGGTACAACGCACACACAAAGTGGGCTACAGTTGCCCACCCGCTGGAACGACTTATGGCCGTTTGAAGTTTTAAAACTCCAATTTCAGTAACAGGGAAGACCGCCGCTGGGCCCAAATGTCTCACAGATTATAGCCGTGGGCCTAAGCTATCACCCAGAGCAGGTCCCGTACAGTTGCCCACCTCGTAGCCCCAGATATACACATTGTAAACTACACGGGTGGTGGTAAATAGCCCCTTAACCTAGTGAAGATTGAAAATGAAAAATTCACCAATTTGCTTCAAACTCGCTGTGCACCTTGGGGGGGGCGGAGGCAACTCACACACCAAGTGGGGTAAGCACGCCCACCTGTTGGAACGACTTATGGCCATTTCAAGTCTTCAAAGTCCAATTACGATTGTCTCTGCCCATTCCCCGCATGCTAGGCTGTCGAGACTATACTTGTTAGCTTCGGCTCGATTTGTAGATATGATTCGATATGTCGTGTGTCCCCTAAAGCCACTCCAAAGTGGATATATTTGCGATGCTGCATCCCTGTGTGTGTGGGGGGGTGTACCAATCTTAACCCAGGGGTTGTTCAGAATATGCTATTGTACGCAACTATAGCGGAATCTGAACGACGCCGGACATCAAAGTCAAAGAATATTCGTGTGTGTGTGTGTGTGTGTGTGTGTGGGGTGTGTGTGGCCACTGCTACAATACTTAGGGAGCTATTTTCTGTGTTGGAGTTGTATTCCCTACAGGGTGTACTTTGAGGGTTTTTGACTCTGCAGACCGTTTACATGCATACACAACTTCATAACACACAAGGGGACGTGTAATAACTGGTAAAGCATGACATGGGCCCTTTGAAATGATTAGGTCTCTCATAAATACTGCCCAAACTCTTTACCCCAAGGTCTTACCCTAACCATAACCCCAGAGATGACATGCGAATCTCCCGGCGCATAGGAACGTCCGACGGCTTTGAGCTTGGTCTAGTTGGAATCGCGTCGAAGAGTACATGCAGATTGATGCCTCTGGTGCAACTAAATGTCAAAGGTTACGGCTTAAAATGTAACAAAACCTTCCGTTTAGGCCTTTTGAGCCGCCGCAGTGCTCCGTGAGTGTTTAAAGTACTTTGAAAAGGGCTAAAGAGCTAATTTTTTCACAGGGGTCCTCTAAATAAGGCCCAGATCAGGAATCTGAAGTATGTAAACTGTAACCCACCCAGAACTTTTTTCAATAAAATGTCAAACTTTCTCACAAAATGCTGTCTGGTTAGGGTTATGGATGCCTCTGGTGCGACTACATGTCAAAGGTTACGGCTTAAAATGTAACAAAGCTCCAATGGTCAAAGTCTTCGTCTCGTTGGAATCGCTTTGAAGAGGACATGTCGTTTGACCCCTCTGTTTTACCTAATGTCAAAGGTCACGTCTTAAAACAGGAAAAAACCTTCCGTTAAGGTTTTTATCTCAACACACCCGTTTCCCCGCATGCTAAGCAGTCGAGACTATTCTTGTTAGCTTCGGCTCGATTTGTAGATATGATTTGATATGTTGTGTGTCCCCTAAAGCCACTCCAAAGTGGATATATTTGCGATTCTGCATCCCTGTAAACATATTCATGTGTGTATGTGTGTGTGTGTGTGTGTGTGTGTGTGTGTGTGTGTGTGTGTGTGTGTGTGTGTGTGTGTGTGTGTGTGTCAACCTTAACCCAGGGGTTTTTCAGAATGTGCTATTGTACGCAACAATAGCGGAATCTGAACGAGATCAGATCACTCGTGTCTTAGAGGAGGCAGTGATGCCATAAACCTGTTAATGTAGGCCCTGCGCATTCAAACACTCTGTAGTGTATTTATTTTCTAACCAGTTGTTCTTTGGGGGAAAGATTTGGCGCCCTCTTGAGGGAAACAGAGAGTATTTATTCCACTTGTGCACAAATATAAAGGCCGCTTTAACTGAAAAATGCTCTAATTTGCCTCAAACTCGGTGGGCACCTGCGAGGGGCCGGGTACAACGCACACACAAAGTGGGCTACAGTTGCCCACCCGCTGGAACGACTTATGGCCGTTTGAAGTTTTAAAACTCCAATTTCAGTAACAGGGAAGACCGCCGCTGGGCCCAAATGTCTCACAGATTATAGCCGTGGGCCTAAGCTATCACCCAGAGCAGGTCCCGTACAGTTGCCCACCTCGTAGCCCCAGATATACACATTGTAAACTACACGGGTGGTGGTAATTAGCCCCTTAACCTAACCCTAACCCTAACCCTAACCCTAACCCTAACCCTAACCCTAACCCTAACCCTAACCCTAACCCTAACCCTAACCCTAACCCTAACCCTAACCCTAACCCTAACCCTAACCCTAACCCTAACCCTAACCCTAACCCTAACCTAACCCTAACCCTAACCCTAACCCTAACCCTAACCCTAACCCTAACCCTAACCCTAACCCTAACCCTAAAAAATGGCTAATAATAGGGGACTCTAATTTAGCACGTCTCCCACCATTCACCATCAATGATCTGCAAATTGACAGTTACCCGGGGGCTACTTTCAGACAAGCAGAGGCCATCATCAAAAAGGCCACTTATTCTACTGTAGTAGAGAAGCTGATCTTGTCATTTGGACTAAATAACAGATCAAATAAAGTCAAGCAGACCACCGTGAAACAGCTGCAGGCAGCAGTCCGAGCTGCTAAATTGAGGTTTCCACAGGCAGCAATCTGGATACCTGTAATTAATTACTCACACTCTCTACTGCATGAGGAACAAAAACTTTTGGTCCACTTAAATGAATACATCACACAGCATCAAAAGCACATTCCAAAGCTGCCAAGTGGGTCATTTGTGACCGAAAAGGATAATGTCCATTGGACTAAATCCACCGCAAAACTCATGCTTCAACACTGGTGTGAGCAGGTAAACTAAATGTCCCCTCAAATCTGCCTGTACAGGAGGGGAATAAAAACGTTTTAATATTAGCCAAACACGCCACATTGACTCACCCGCAGATCACTCTATTAAACAGAGGTTTAAATTTCATCCCTACAAAAGGTAGCAACAAAAATATTATCGAGCAAGGCCGATGGGATTTGCAACAGTACCACAGGAGATTGAAACTAGCTATATATTTTCAACACAAAAAAGATTCTGTCCCACCTCCGTTTACTCCCAAATCGAACTGGGTTCCCCCCGCTGTCACACTTCCGTTGGAACTCACTACTCTCATCGCGGCTGATATCAATCATTTTGATAGCAGCTTCCAGATGCATCGGCTCCAACCAAACCTCAGTCCAGAGGAGGCCGCAGCACTGAAGGAACTTAGTAATAATAAAAATATCATTATTAAGCCAGCCGATAAGGGTAGTGTAGTTGTTGTTATGGACCGTGACCAGTATCTATGGGAGGGATATAGACAATTATTGGACACTAATTACTATTCTAAATTGGACAAACCGATTTATCTGGACACAATTAAATTAGTTGACAAGATTTTACAAACACTATATGACAAAAAATTCATAAATGCTAAACAACTCAAGTTTTTATCGAGCACCTCTGAACCTAGGGCCAGACTATTCTATATGCTGCCGAAAATACACAAAGAAAGACATAAATGGTCCTTACCTCATGAAATTCCTCCTGGCAGACCCATAATATCAGATTGTAGCAGCGAGACCTACCGCACAGCAGAGTTTATTGATTTTTACCTCAATCCTCTTTCCATCACCCACACAAGCTATTTAAAGGACACATACGACTTTGTAAGTAGAATTAAACAACTCATTATACCTCAGGACGCCATTTTATTCACGATGGACGTTGATAGCTTATACACAAATATTGACATCCAAGAAGGCATACAAGCCATACAAAATATTTTCTGGAAAAACCCTAACAAAAAGAGACCAGATAAGGAATTACTACAATTATTAGAGATTAATTTGACACGTAACGATTTTGAATTTAATGGAGAGTTCTTCCTGCAAACTAAAGGTACTGCTATGGGGAAGAAGTTTGCTCCGGCCTATGCGAACATTTTTATGGCACAGTGGGAAACATCTGCCCTGTCCTCCTGCCAAAAGACTCCCACTTATTATTTCAGATATCTGGATGACATCTGGGGTGTGTGGTCTCACTCAAAGGAGGATTTTGACTCATTTGTTATCACTCTGAATAACCACAACAAATCCATCTCACTAAAATCCGTCACCAGCTGCACCTCAGTGGATTTCCTAGACACCACCACATTCAAAGGAATTAACTTCAAGAAAACACACAAATTGGACATTAAAGTATTTTTTAAAGAGACAGACACCCACGCCCTGCTCCACAGAACAAGCCACCATCCGCAGCACACGTATGCGGGATTGGTTAAGTCACAGCTTTTGAGATTCTATAGGATATGCAGCAGCATAGATGATTTTAAAATGGCCACCAAAACTCTTTTTGGTGCATTGACCTGTAGGGGTTATACTCGTTCCTTCCTTAGAACATGCTTTGGAAGATTTAAACAGACGAAACCCATTTTGATCTCCTCCAAATTGCCATTTGTGACTACATATTCCCAGTCAGCAGTTGGACTTGTCAGAGTAATGAAATCCAACTTTAAAAACATTATGGGAAACACTGACATATTACGGGACCACAGTATTATTGCAGCGTTTAGAAAGAACAGAAACCTGCAGTCTTACCTGGTTAAAGCAAGGTTGCAACCCATGTTGGCCCCAAAATCCAAAGGTCACGGGGACTTTTTTCGTCAACAGGTCTGGTTGCGCAGCAGGTACAACAATACTGTCTACAAAACACAGGATCTGGGCAGCCTACAATCCAAAAACTGTGTATACCTTATTACATGTAAACGATGTGGACTACAATATGTGGGGGAAACAGGTAATACTATTTCTGTACGATTCACGCAACATAGATATAACATTTTGAGAAGAAAAAACATACTTACTCCATTAGTTACTCACTTCCTGCTCCATGAATGGCAATCCGTTCAAGCAGCGGTCCTGGAATCGAACTCCAGATGGTCTGTGGCCCAGAGACGTAGATGTGAGAGACAGTGGATAGCCAGATTTGACACAGTGTATCCCAGGGGCCTGAATGAGAAGTGAACATGCCTGCATGTCTGACAAAGATGGAGAGTGCATTCGATCCTGCTGCCGTTTTACGGTGACAGGATTCAAACATGTCTAACGCCTAACCCTAACCCTAACCCTAACCCTAACCCTAACCCTAACCCTAACCCTAACTCCATGGTGTGTGAACTCTTAGTTCCGGGACTCCGTAGTGACGTGTGGAGGTCTGTATTCTTCCAAATACACACTGCCTTCTTAAATCCTTAACTTAACCGATTCGCCTCCATGCTTAAATAATAACTCTCACATGATTTTCCTAAAAAGCCATATTAAAGGCAATACTTAAAGGAACCCTCTCACGTTATTATCCTAAAAGCCATATTAAAGGCATTACTTAAAGGAAAACTCTGACGGGATTATCCTAAAAAGCCATATTAAAGGCAAAACTTATAGGAACATGTGTGCTGTAAATAAAATAAGCATTTTGAGGTCAAAGGGTCAGGTTACTGCATTGGGAAACACACTAGAACTCCACTTTTCACGGGAAAACACGCAACAACGACCCCTGCCCCTATAAATAGGAGGGCATATGCTGTCTCAGGCTCACTCTGGAAGGATCATTTGTCCTCTAAACATAACCTTCTCTTAATAATACTTACCTGATCCTATATAAAGATAGTGTTGAGGCCTTATCTGGCACACTCCGGCCTGCTCCTCCTGTAGTCTGAAGTCTGTTCCACTTTTCACGGGAAAACACGCAACAACGACCCCTGCCCCTATAAAAAGGAGGGCATATGCTGTCTCAGGCTCACTCTGGAAGGATCATTTGTCCTCTAAACATAACCTTCTCTTAATAATACTCACCTGATCCTATATAAAAGAGTGTTGAGGCCTTATCTGGCACACTCTGGCCTGTTGCCTGCTCCTCCTGCAGTCTTAAGTCTGTTCATACAGCTGCAGAATTTTTATGAGACACACTGCTGGATCTGATCTCCCTAGCAGGGCCACTCCTAGGATGAGATTGTATAGACGTAATGGGCAGAAACAATCGATGATTCCTAGGTTTTCTACTGAAGACGTGTCAATTTTTGAATATAGAAGACACTTAAAGCACAAACGTGATGTGTCTTCTGATATAATTTTTTAGACGTGATATAGTCACGAAAGGAGCCTGAATGAGAGAGGACCACACCTGGAGGCGGGCCAATGATGGCGAGTGCATCGATCCTTCTGCTTACAGCAGTCAGATCAAAAATGTTTTACCTAACCCTTACCCTAACCCTAACCCTAACCCTTAACGGCACCTAGCCCTTACATACCCTAGGGACCAGAGGGTACAATGGTTGGACATTTACTACCGGCCGCGGTATGCCTAGTGTACAGGGTCCATATAACCGACTTAATGCATAGCGGGAAGTCGGTTATATAGACATCAACAGAATAAGTGTTTAACGGTGATTTAAACTAGTTTATGCGGGGAAAAGAGTGCTCAAAATCGGATTCAACAGGCCATCCACACCCGACTCCCATTAAAAGTGATTGAAATGTACAGGAATCTGTCCATTTCAATCACATTTGATGACCCGTCCAGGGTGACTTTCTTCCCCAGGAATTAGTGTCTGAAAGCTGGCTAACATTACTTTAAATACAGTGTGCACATGGCTTTATTACCCATGAAATAGTGTGTGAAAGCTGGGTGACTTTGATGTGAATTTAAGGAAGATATGGCCATTTCATCCACACCTCACGACTCCCATTAAAAGTGATTGAAATGTACAGGAATCTGTCCATTTCAATCACATTTGATGACCCGTCCAGGGTGACTTTCTTCCCCAGGAATTAGTGTCTGAAAGCTGGCTAACATTACTTTAAATACAGTGTGCACATGGCTTTATTACCCATGAAATAGTGTGTGAAAGCTGGGTGACTTTGATGTGAATTTAAGGAAGATATGGCCATTTCATCCACACCTCACGACTCCCATTAAAAGTGATTGAAATGTACAGGAATCTGTCCATTTCAATCACATTTGATGACCCGTCCAGGGTGACTTTCTTCCCCAGGAATTAGTGTCTGAAAGCTGGCTAACATTACTTTAAATACAGTGTGCACATGGCTTTATTACCCATGAAATAGTGTGTGAAAGCTGGGTGACTTTGATGTGAATTTAAGGAAGATATGGCCATTTCATCCACACCTCACGACTCCCATTAAAAGTGATTGAAATGTACAGGAATCTGTCCATTTCAATCACATTTGATGACCCGTCCAGGGTGACTTTCTTCCCCAGGAATTAGTGTCTGAAAGCTGGCTAACATTACTTTAAATACAGTGTGCACATGGCTTTATTACCCATGAAATAGTGTGTGAAAGCTGGGTGACTTTGATGTGAATTTAAGGAAGATATGGCCATTTCATCCACACCTCACGACTCCCATTAAAAGTGATTGAAATGTACAGGAATCTGTCCATTTCAATCACATTTGATGACCCGTCCAGGGTGACTTTCTTCCCCAGGAATTAGTGTCTGAAAGCTGGCTAACATTACTTTAAATACAGTGTGCACATGGCTTTATTACCCATGACATAGTGTGTGAAAGCTGGGTGACTTTGATGTGAATTTAGGGAGGGAGAGCAGCAGCAGCAGCAGCAGCAGCAGCAGCAGGCTGTGACCCTGGCGGAAATACATTGATTGTTTTAGCCAGGAATAAGTGTTTAGAAGGCGGGTAAAGTGTTCCTGCAGCTCCTCCATGACGGTAATAATGATTAGATATAATTGCCAGGGCAGAAAGCTCTTTTTAAAAGTGAAAAAACGATTTGAAACCGTTTGAAATGACTGGCGGGTGCTGATGGAAAGCAGGCGGAAATAAATGGATTGTTTACCCAGGAAAAGGTGTTTAAAAGGCGGGTAAAGTGTCCCTGCAGCTCCTCCATGACGGTAATAATGATTAGAAATCATTTACAGGGCAGAAAGCTCTTTTTAAAAGTGAAAAAACGATTTGAAACCGTTTGAAATGACTGGCGGGTGCTGATGGAAAGCAGGCGGAAATACATGGATTGTTTACCCAGGAAAAGGTGTTTAAAAGGCGGGTAAAGTGTCCCTGCAGCTCCTCCATGACGGTAATAATGATTAGAAATCATTTACAGGGCAGAAAGCTCTTTTTAAAAGTGAAAAAACGATTTGAAACCGTTTGAAATGACTGGCGGGTGCTGATGGAAAGCAGGCGGAAATACATGGATTGTTTACCCAGGAAAAGGTGTTTAAAAGGCGGGTAAAGTGTTCCTGCAGCCCTTTAAATACAGTGTGCACATGGCTTATTACCCATGAAATAGTGTTACAGGGCAGAAAGCTCTTTTTAAAAGTGAAAAAAACGATTTGAAACCGTTTGAAATGACTGGCGGGTGCTGATGGAAAGCAGGCGGAAATACATGGATTGTTTACCCAGGAAAAGGTGTTTAAAAGGCGGGTAAAGTGTTCCTGCAGCCCTTTAAATACAGTGTGCACATGGCTTTATTACCCATGAAATAGTGTGTGAAAGATGGGTAAATTTGCTGTGAATTTAAGGGAGATATGGCCCTTTCAAACAGGGAGATGACTGGCGGGTGCTGATGGAAAGCAGGCGGAAATACATGGATTGTTTACCCAGGAAAAGGTGTTTAAAAGGCGGGTAAAGTGTTCCTGCAGCCCTTTAAATACAGTGTGCACATGGCTTTATTACCCATGAAATAGTGTGTGAAAGATGGGTAAATTTGCTGTGAATTTAAGGGAGATATGGCCATTTCATCCACACCTCACGACTCCCATTCAAAGTGATTGAAATGTACAGCACTCTGTACATTTCAATCACATTTCACGACCCGACCAGGGTGACTTTCTTCCCCACGAATTAGTGTCTGAAAGCTGGCTAACATTACTTTAAATGCATGGTGCACATGGCTCTGTTACCCATGAATTAGTGTGTGAAAGATGGGTGAGTTTGATGTGAATTTAAGGGAGATATGGCCATTTCATCCACACCTCACCACTCCCATTCAAAGTGATTGAAATGTACAGCACTCTGTACATTTCAATCACATTTCACGACCTGTGTAGACTGGCTTTCTTACCCATTAGGTACACCGACAAAGCCACCTCTTCGGGGCCGCTCCAAGACCCCCAAAACACGGACGCAGCAGCCCCAGCATCTCTCCCTGACATGAGCAAACAGGTTATTTCAGACTTCCATGACATACCCCGGGGAAAAGCACCTCTCTGTGGCCGCTCCAAGACCCCCAAAACACGGACTAAGGAGCTCCAGGATCCCTCCCTGCCTTGAGAAAACAGGCTAGTTCACACTTACATTACGTACACCGACAAAGCCACCTCTTCGGGGCCGCTCCAAGACCCCCAAAACACGGACGCAGCAGCCCCAGCATCTCTCCCTGACATGAGCAAACAGGTTATTTCAGACTTCCATGACATACCCCGGGGAAAAGCACCTCTCTGTGGCCGCTCCAAGACCCCCCAAAACACGGACGCAGCAGCCCCAGCATCTCTCCCTGACATGAGCAAACAGGTTATTTCAGACTTCCATGACATACCCCGGGGAAAAGCATCTCTCTGTGGCCGCTCCAAGACCCCCCAAAACACGGACTAAGGAGCTCCAGGATCTCTCCCTGACATGCGTACTTCCAGAACCTCGCACACCTTGGGTCCCCGGGCCCCCGAACTTAAGCACTCCCCCACGGACTAAACCAAGATGATCACACCCTCAAGAATCTCGTGCCCCTGGGAATCTTAAAGGGGGGTCTACTTTGCGGTGCTTTACCGTCCGCCCATCAGCACCCATAGTCGGCCTTCCTCACAGCAGCAGCACCCAACCTCCATGGAGGATGTTTCTCGTGCCCCTGGCTACACTTAAAGGGGGTCTACTTTGCGGTGCTTTACCGTCCGCCCATCAGCACCCATAGTCGGCCTTCCTCACAGCAGCAGCACCCAACCTCCATGGAGGATGTTTCTCGTGCCCCTGGCTACACTTAAAGGGGGTCTACTTTGCGGTGCTTTACCGTCCGCCCATCAGCACCCATAGTCGGCCTTCTTCACAGCAGCAGCACCCAACCTCCATGGAGGATGTTTCTCGTGCCCCTGGCTACACTTAAAGGGGGTCTACTTTGCGGTGCTTTACCGTCCGCCCATCAGCACCCATAGTCGGCCTTCTTCACAGCAGCAGCACCCAACCTCCATGGAGGATGTTTCTCGTGCCCCTGGCTACACTTAAAGGGGGTCTACTTTGCGGTGCTTTGCCGTCCGCCCATCGGCACCCATAGTCGGCCTTCTTCACAGCAGCAGCACCCAACCTCCATGGAGGATTTTGCTCGTGCCCCTGGCTACACTTAAAGGGGGTCTACTTTGCGGTGCTTTGCCGTCCGCCCATCGGCACCCATAGTCGGCCTTCTTCACAGCAGCAGCACCCAACCTCCATGGAGGATTTTGCTCGTGCCCCTGGCTACACTTAAAGGGGGTCTACTTTGCGGTGCTTTGCCGTCCGCCCATCGGCACCCATAGTCGGCCTTCTTCACAGCAGCAGCACCCAACCTCCATGGAGGATTTTGCTCGTGCCCCTGGCTACACTTAAAGGGGGTCTACTTTGCGGTGCTTTGCCGTCCGCCCATCGGCACCCATAGTCGGCCTTCTTCACAGCAGCAGCACCCAACCTCCATGGAGGATTTTGCTCGTGCCCCTGGCTACACTTAAAGGGGGTCTACTTTGCGGTGCTTTGCCGTCCGCCCATCGGCACCCATAGTCGGCCTTCTTCACAGCAGCAGCACCCAACCTCCATGGAGGATTTTGCTCGTGACCCTGGCTACACTTAAAGGGGGTCTACTTTGCGGTGCTTTGCCGTCCGCCCATCGGCACCCATAGTCGGCCTTCTTCACAGCAGCAGCACCCAACCTCCATGGAGGATTTTGCTCGTGCCCCTGGCTACACTTAAAGGGGGTCTACTTTGCGGTGCTTTGCCGTCCGCCCATCGGCACCCATAGTCGGCCTTCTTCACAGCAGCAGCACCCAACCTCCATGGAGGATTTTGCTCGTGCCCCTGGCTACACTTAAAGGGGGTCTACTTTGCGGTGCTTTGCCGTCCGCCCATCGGCACCCATATAACCGACTTAATGCATAGCGGGAAGTCGGTTATATAGACATCAACAGAATAAGTGTTTAACGGTGATTTAAACTAGTTTATGCGGGGAAAAGAGTGCTCAAAATCGGATTCAACAGGCCATCCACACCGACTCCCATTAAAAGTGATTGAAATGTACAGGAATCTGTCCATTTCAATCACATTTGATGACCCGTCCAGGGTGACTTTCTTCCCCAGGAATTAGTGTCTGAAAGCTGGCTAACATTACTTTAAATACAGTGTGCACATGGCTTTATTACCCATGAAATAGTGTGTGAAAGCTGGGTGACTTTGATGTGAATTTAAGGAAGATATGGCCATTTCATCCACACCTCACGACTCCCATTAAAAGTGATTGAAATGTACAGGAATCTGTCCATTTCAATCACATTTGATGACCCGTCCAGGGTGACTTTCTTCCCCAGGAATTAGTGTCTGAAAGCTGGCTAACATTACTTTAAATACAGTGTGCACATGGCTTTATTACCCATGAAATAGTGTGTGAAAGCTGGGTGACTTTGATGTGAATTTAAGGAAGATATGGCCATTTCATCCACACCTCACGACTCCCATTAAAAGTGATTGAAATGTACAGGAATCTGTCCATTTCAATCACATTTGATGACCCGTCCAGGGTGACTTTCTTCCCCAGGAATTAGTGTCTGAAAGCTGGCTAACATTACTTTAAATACAGTGTGCACATGGCTTTATTACCCATGAAATAGTGTGTGAAAGCTGGGTGACTTTGATGTGAATTTAGGGAGGGAGAGCAGCAGCAGCAGCAGCAGCAGCAGCAGCAGGCTGTGACCCTGGCGGAAATACATTGATTGTTTTAGCCAGGAATAAGTGTTTAGAAGGCGGGTAAAGTGTTCCTGCAGCTCCTCCATGACGGTAATAATGATTAGATATAATTGCCAGGGCAGAAAGCTCTTTTTAAAAGTGAAAAAACGATTTGAAACCGTTTGAAATGACTGGCGGGTGCTGATGGAAAGCAGGCGGAAATAAATGGATTGTTTACCCAGGAAAAGGTGTTTAAAAGGCGGGTAAAGTGTCCCTGCAGCTCCTCCATGACGGTAATAATGATTAGAAATCATTTACAGGGCAGAAAGCTCTTTTTAAAAGTGAAAAAACGATTTGAAACCGTTTGAAATGACTGGCGGGTGCTGATGGAAAGCAGGCGGAAATAAATGGATTGTTTACCCAGGAAAAGGTGTTTAAAAGGCGGGTAAAGTGTCCCTGCAGCTCCTCCATGACGGTAATAATGATTAGAAATCATTTACAGGGCAGAAAGCTGTTTTTAAAAGTGAAAAAACGATTTGAAACCGTTTGAAATGACTGGCGGGTGCTGATGGAAAGCAGGCGGAAATACATGGATTGTTTTACCCAGGAGAAGGTGTTTACAAGGCGGGTAAAGTGTTCCTGCAGCCCTTTAAATACAGTGTGCACATGGCTTTATTACCCATGAAATAGTGTGTGAAAGATGGGTAAATTTGCTGTGAATTTAAGGGAGATATGGCCCTTTCAAACAGGGAGATGACTGGCGGGTGCTGATGGAAAGCAGGCGGAAATACATGGATTGTTTACCCAGGAAAAGGTGTTTAAAAGGCGGGTAAAGTGTTCCTGCAGCCCTTTAAATACAGTGTGCACATGGCTTTATTACCCATGAAATAGTGTGTGAAAGATGGGTAAATTTGCTGTGAATTTAAGGGAGATATGGCCATTTCATCCACACCTCACGACTCCCATTCAAAGTGATTGAAATGTACAGCACTCTGTACATTTCAATCACATTTCCCGACCCGACCAGGGTGACTTTCTTCCCCACGAATTAGTGTCTGAAAGCTGGCTAACATTACTTTAAATGCATGGTGCACATGGCTCTGTTACCCATGAATTAGTGTGTGAAAGATGGGTGAGTTTGATGTGAATTTAAGGGAGATATGGCCATTTCATCCACACCTCACCACTCCCATTCAAAGTGATTGAAATGTACAGCACTCTGTACATTTCAATCACATTTCACGACCTGTGTAGACTGGCTTTCTTACCCATTAGGTACACCGACAAAGCCACCTCTTCGGGGGCCGCTCCAAGACCCCCAAAACACGGACGCAGCAGCCCCAGCATCTCTCCCTGACATGAGCAAACAGGTTTATTTCAGACTTCCATGACATACCCCGGGGAAAAGCACCTCTCTGTGGCCGCTCCAAGACCCCCAAAACACGGACTAAGGAGCTCCAGGATCCCTCCCTGCCTTGAGAAAAACAGGCTAGTTCACACTTACATTACGTACACCGACAAAGCCACCTCTTCGGGGCCGCTCCAAGACCCCCAAAACACGGACGCAGCAGCCCCAGCATCTCTCCCTGACATGAGCAAACAGGTTTATTTCAGACTTCCATGACATACCCCGGGGAAAAGCACCTCTCTGTGGCCCGCTCCAAGACCCCCAAAAACACGGACTAAGGAGCTCCAGGATCCCTCCCTGCCTTGAGAAAACAGGCTAGTTCACACTTACATTACGTACACCGACAAAGCCACCTCTTCGGGGCCGCTCCAAGACCCCCAAAACACGGACGCAGCAGCCCCAGCATCTCTCCCTGACATGAGCAAACAGGTTATTTCAGACTTCCATGACATACCCCGGGGAAAAGCACCTCTCTGTGGCCGCTCCAAGACCCCCAAAACACGGACTGAGGAGCTCCAGGATCCCTCCCATGTACCTCCAGAACCTCGAGCACCTTGGTTCCCCGGGCCTCCGAACTTAAGCACTCCCCCACGGACTAAACCAAGATGATCACACCCTCAAGAATCTCGTGCCCCTGGCTACACTTAAAGGGGGTCTACTTTGCGGTGCTTTGCCGTCCGCCCATCGGCACCCATAGTCGGCCTTCTTCACAGCAGCAGCACCCAACCTCCATGGAGGATTTTGCTCGTGCCCCTGGCTACACTTAAAGGGGGTCTACTTTGCGGTGCTTTGCCGTCCGCCCATCGGCACCCATAGTCGGCCTTCTTCACAGCAGCAGCACCCAACCTCCATGGAGGATTTTGCTCGTGCCCCTGGCTACACTTAAAGGGGGTCTACTTTGCGGTGCTTTGCCGTCCGCCCATCGGCACCCATAGTCGGCCTTCTTCACAGCAGCAGCACCCAACCTCCATGGAGGATTTTGCTCGTGCCCCTGGCTACACTTAAAGGGGGTCTACTTTGCGGTGCTTTGCCGTCCGCCCATCGGCACCCATAGTCGGCCTTCTTCACAGCAGCAGCACCCAACCTCCATGGAGGATTTTGCTCGTGCCCCTGGCTACACTTAAAGGGGGTCTACTTTGCGGTGCTTTGCCGTCCGCCCATCGGCACCCATAGTCGGCCTTCTTCACAGCAGCAGCACCCAACCTCCATGGAGGATTTTGCTCGTGCCCCTGGCTACACTTAAAGGGGGTCTACTTTGCGGTGCTTTGCCGTCCGCCCATCGGCACCCATAGTCGGCCTTATTCACAGCAGCAACACCCAACCTCCAGTGGAGGATGTTATCATGCCCCTGGCAACACTGGTAAACACTGGTAACATATGTCTAGCCGCTGACAGGAACTTGACATCGGAACTTGACATCGCATTTCCATTGAGCGGACTCCCGTACATGGGAAGGGCAAGTCCCACGGTACCTCCGTTCATAAGGCTGACATTTGCCTTACACTTAAAGGGGGTCTACTTTGCGGTGCTTTACCGTCCGCCCATCGGCACCCATAGTCGGCCTTATTCACAGCAGCAACACCCAACCTCCAGTGGAGGATGTTATCATGCCCCTGGCAACACTGGTAAACACTGGTAACATATGTCTAGCCGCTGACAGGAACTTGACATCGGAACTTGACATCGCATTTCCATTGAGCGGACTCCCGTACATGGGAAGGGCAAGTCCCACGGTACCTCCGTTCATAAGGCTGACATTTGCCTTACATCATACAAGGAAAGACTTCCGGAGAAAACCACAGTAGGGTCAAATGGGAGAAACCTCAGGGAGAGGCAACAGAGGAGGGATCCCTCTCCCAGGACGGACAGACGTGCAATAGATGGCTTATCTATAGCCAGTTGAGTAGCACTTGAAATGCTTTGGCTCTATGAAACCTGATTACTTATATGATTCTGTTTCTTCAAGGTTGTGTCTGCCTGGTCGAATGTACTTATTGTAAGTCGCTTTGGAAAAAATCGTCAGCTAATGCAATGTAATGTAATGTAGATGCCGTGTGTAAATTGAAAGATAATAATTTAAAACATAGGTAGTCCAAATGTTGGAAATGCATGTGTGTATAATAGGAAGATGAATCCACGAGGATATCCATCCAGGACCGATGATCCAGGACCACAGCCACGACTCATATGGTCCTGCTGTACACTGGCTTTGATATATGGAGTAAGTGGGCTTGCATATGGTCCTGCTGTACACTCAATAACTTAGCATGAACTTGCTTTGATATATGGAGTAAGTGGCTTGCATATGGTCCTGCTGTACGCTCAATAACTTAGCATGAACTTGCTTTGATATATGGAGTAAGTGGGCTTGCATATGGTCCTGCTGTACGCTCAATAACTTAGCATGAACTTGCTTTGATATATGGAGTAAGTGGGCTTGCATATGGTCCTGCTGTACCCTCAATAACTTAGCATGACTTGCTTTGATATATGGAGTAAGTGGGCTTGCATATGGTCCTGCTGTACACACAATAACTTAGCATGAACTGGCATTGATATATGGAGTAAGTGGGCTTGCATATGGTCCTGCTTTTACACTCAATAACTTAGCATGAACTTTCTTTGATATATGCTCACATATAATAATGAATTCAAGGAACTCAAGATTTGATGCCATGGGCAGGATTCATACCCAGCTCTCACCACACCAAGGAGCGAGTCTCATTCCATTGCCCCACAAGTGGCACTAAAAACTTATTGAACAAAAGTATCATGTATAGACTCCACTATAAAGTAAAAAGACATTTCTCTATCGTTTTGGCGATCAAAATTGACAAAAAAACATCAAATCACATCTACAAATCAATACGAAGCTAATGAAACCACTTTCAGACTCCTGAACGCGTGTTTACAAGTTTTAAAACGTAGCAATGGCTTTTCACATCACACCATTGTGTGATATATGATTCATATGATTAATATGATGAAATTAATGTGTATAATGTTTTTAAATGTTCCCAATGATTGTTCTTATAATGTTTCTTAAATGTTTTTGTATAAATGTATTTGTTCTGCTATATAATGGAGAGTCTGACAGGAGTTTCGATCCCGTGTCACCCGTGTAGCGACCTGTATCGCCTCAAGCTTATAGCTGTGTTGTCTATTATAAACATTCTGAACGGCACATTTACCTATGTTTTCCACCATCAAAATGTACAAATGACACATCAAATCACATCTACAGATGAAGACGAAGCGAATGGAATTACTCACAGACTCCTAGTGTGTGGAAATTGAGACGTGAGATCTCTCACATTTCTGGGCTAACCAGAAATGTAAATAGTGCTCAAACAGAAAAACTCGACATGCTAGGAGTCTATGGAGTACTTCCATTCGCTTCGTTTTCATCTGTAGATGTGAATTGATGTGTCGTTTGTACATTTTACTGGTGGAAAACAAAGCTAAATGTCTCGTTACTCTATTGACGAATCTATAAAGCACACTTATTCTCCATAAGCTCTCAGCGCCACTTGTGGGGCATTGAGATAAGCACTGGTATTTGGCCCGGTAGGTCCCGGGTTCAAAATCCCACCCGAAACTGGTAGTCAAAATAGAATTATTATAATATATAGTCAGTCAGTCCCTCCCAGTACTGGGTAGCCTACTAGTTAATTCCACTATCCCCACTATATTTAAAAAATAAGTCATATATAAAAAAATTATTTAATAAAGTCTGAGTTAACTTTTTTTGAGATCCATAGAAAAGGGGGGAAAATGGAAAAAAAGTATCCGAAAATAGTGTCCCGTAAGGCGGGTAGAGTCCCTGACAACTCCCCTTACATTCCTCCAGAGTCAGAAAAAGTCTAAGTTAACTTTTGGAAGAACCATAGAAAAGGGGTGAAAATGGAAAAAATGTATCCGAAAATAGTGCCTCATATGCGGGTAGAGTCCCCTGACAACTCCCCTTACATTCGTCCAGAGTCAGAAAAGTATTTTAACTTTTGGAAGAACCAGAGGAAGGGGTGAAAATGGAAAAAATGTATCCGAAAATAGTGCATCATATGCGGGTAGAGTCCCCTGACAACTCCCCTTACATTCGTCCAGAGTCAGAAAAAGTATTTTAACTTTTGGAAGAACCAGAGGAAGGGGTGAAAATGGATGAAATGTATCCGAAAATAGTGCCTCATATGCGGGTAGAGTCCCTCTGACAACTCCACTTTCCTCACATTCCTCCAGAGACCAGTTCAAAAACTTAAAGTTTTTGAAGAACCATACTGGGGGGTCTCCAGGGAACACATGTACCGGGGCTAGAGTGCACATGGAGCGGGGAGACATTCCTCCATGAAGTGAGGCAGCCGTCCTTTCAAAAACCGACTTCCGGTTTCCTGCAGACAGTAGTCTTTCACACCATCAAAATGGACAAACGACACCTCAAATCACATCTAGAGATCAAGACGAAGCTAACCGAAGTACTCCCAGACTTCTAGCGTGTGAAAAACGTGTGCAAAGTATCCGCAAACGGACCAGTGTCTGTGATGCTAGCTTTGCTGCTAGCGGTTAGCATTTTCAATGGAAAAATACATTGAAATGGCTGCCGTTAGCTTAGCATAATATTAGTATTTCACACATTCCACTGTTCACCCTGACATAAATTATAATGTAACCCATTATCCCTCTCTTAATTCAACACAATTGTTTTATATTTAATAATTCCATAATAACTAAACCTATGATAATTAACTTAAAAGTATCCCTATCTCAATTGAACTAATTTTCACATTTCCATTAAATGGTCTCACGCGGGTATCGTACCCGGACCCCGAGCAAAGACTAACACTTATCTCAGTACGACACAGGGCCGCTTAGAGATTACAGGGAAAAAAGTCTATATATACGAATATATTTCTCAGTATGTATATCAACGGGACATTTTCATATCTTTTCCGCCATCAAAATGTATACGACACATCAAATCACATCTACAGACCAAGACGAAGCGAATGGAAGTACTGCCAGCATGTGAAAAACGTGTGTTTTACATTTAATAGTTACAAAATGAATAAACCTATTATACTAACTACCCTAAAATACTATAACACTAACTATACAATAATCAACTTCAAATATGGAGAGTCTGAGAAGACAACTTTCCACATATAATTATCTCTAGACTAAATATAAAAAATGTTGCATGCATGCCATAGCATGGATTCGAACTCGCGACCATCCGTACCAATGAGCAACGCTTATATCACTGCAACTGCACAGCTGAGAATCTGCCAGCCTTGTGGTGGGGGAGGGGAATACAATGAAATGGCTCTTAGTACTGTGTACACCAGGGGTGGGGAACCTCCGGCCCCCGGGCCGTATACGGCCCGCGAGACCATTTGGTACGGCCCTCGAGGTAATTTATAAACACACGCAAAAATGAAAGAAATCTAGACCGCAAAAAAATTAAACAAGCGAGTGCCTGTTTTTTCTGGCCAAGGTCAGGGTCCTTGAACACAACACGAGCCTAACTTGTCATCACGTGGTATATGTCTTGTCTGACAGGGATGTAGTGCTGACGGAGAGCACCAGAACGCCGCTCCGGCACTTCCAAAAATTGCAGTAGCCTACCATAGACTGTATATAAAGTAGCCTACCCATAAGGAGCCGTATAGTACACATGCCGCAGTTTTTGCGTGTCTGTGTCTTTAGTTGAAAGCCCAGTGGCGATCTGTTCATGACTCTCATACTGATCATACAGTCAATAACTTTGTTGTAATTCTGGTTAGCTAGTTATGCTAACAAATATAAGAAGCTTTTTCTCCAACCAGTGAGGACATCACAGCACATCTTTATATGATCATTATTATAAAAAATAAGATAATAAAGTAAACAGGTATAAAATACTATGACAGTAAAAAAAAGTTGTTATTAATAAACAAGAATACAGTTTGAAAGGGGAGTGATTTGTAAAATGTCCATAAAGAAAAAGTTAATCTGTTTACAGTTCTGTTTCATCTGGGTGTTGAGAGATGTATCCATAGAGCTCCTAATTTTGCTCTCAAAGTGCACCAGATTGATGCTTTTAACTTCAACATTTAAAAAAAAATCTTCCCGGGGGAGCGAGGTCCCCCCCCCACTTAAATCATGTCCACATGGATAGGAGTCTAAATACATTTGCAAACATCTTGTGTCCATATCTTTCTGTTTTGGTGTTCATGCCACAACCGTGCACGTGCATGCATCATCATGGTGAGATATCTGGATTAAGAGGTTGCTTTTTCTTTGCACAGCATGAAAGAAAGGCGAAATGAATGGGCTGTGATTTTAGTTTCTTTAAGCAGAGGTCAATAATTTGTACGGCCCTCGCGGAGGATGTTGAAAAAATTGAAATGGCCCTTGAGAGGAAAAAGGTTCCCCACCCCTGGTGTACACGGTCGCAGGGTCCCTATATTTTTTACACACAAGTGCAACAACACACTCTCAAAGGCTCGGAGCGCCAAGCACATTTTTTGAATTTTTTTCAATTTGCTCATTCTTCTCCAGCAAAACCCTGTCTGACTCTACGAGTAAATCAGGATTTTGTGATAAAGTTTGCCATTTGATTGAAAAAAAGTTCTGGGTGTTCTAGGGTTCCCATACTTCAGATCCCTGATCTGAGCCCTATTTAGGACCTTTTTGGGCCCTGTGAAAAAATTATCTATTTATATCTCTATTGGGATTTCACGGTTTTTAATTAAAAATATGTTATAGGAGCGAACGGTAGCAGCTGGATCCCTGAAATTCTACACCAGTGTACTACATATAGCGGGGAACATTTGCTGTGAATATCATTGCGTCACTCAAACGCTTGATTTTATATCAATATTATTCCGACGAAATTGCTAATTTGTCCGATAGTTGCTACTAATTAAATATCTTTTGATAACAACGTCTGATCGGTTAGGGGCTCAAATGGCGATTCCCCTTGTCTAATTATTCCCCATCCAATGGTACCCCTCCTTGAGTCTCTAGGCCTTCAGGGGGCGGAGCTAGGGCAGTCAGACTCTAATGGCAGTAATGCATGATGGCATTTGATTGAACACAAGTTCTGGGTGGGCCAGGGTGCCCATATTTCAGATTCCTGATATGGGCCCCTATTTAGAGGCCCCCTGTGAACAAATTATCTCTTTAATTTTAAATAATGTCACATGAGTGCCATAGCATGGGTTCGAACTGGCGACCATCCATTGCTGCAATGGCAACTGCAGCAATGAGCAATTTAAAGTTTTTTTCCGTAACCTTTGATATTTAGTCGCACCAGAGGCATCCATTTGCATCTGCTCTCCGAGATGGTTAAAATGACATCAAGCTCAAAGCGGTCGGATAAAGTGTCCCTGCAGCTCCTCCATGACGGTAATAATGATTAGAATCATTTACAGGGCAGAAGCTCTTTTTAAAAAGTGAAAAACGATTTGAAACCGTTTGAAATGACTGGCGGGTGCTGATGGAAAGCAGGCGGAATACATGGATTTTACCCAGGAAAGGTGTTTAAAAGGCGGGTAAAGTTCCCTGCAGCTCCTCCATGACGGTAATAATGATTAGAAATCATTTACAGGGCAGAAAGCTCTTTTTACAAAGTGAAAAAACGATTGAAACGTTTGAAATGACTGGCGGGTGTGATGGAAAGCAGGCGGAAATAAATGGATTGTTTTCCCAGAAAAGGTGTTTAAAAAGGCGGGTAAGTGTCCCTGCAGCTCCTCCATGACGGTAATAATGATTAGAAATCATTTTACAGGGCAGAAAGCTCTTTTTAAAAGTGAAAAAACGATTTGAAACCGTTTGAAATGACTGGCGGGTGCTGATGGAAAGCAGGCGGAAATACATGGATTGTTTACCCAGGAAAAGGTGTTTAAAAGGCGGGTAAAGTGTTCCTGCAGCCCTTTAAATACAGTGTGCACATGGCTTTATTACCCATGAAATAGTGTGTGAAAGATGGGTAAATTTGCTGTGAATTTAAGGGAGATATGGCCCTTTCAAACAGGGAGATGACTGGCGGGTGCTGATGGAAAGCAGGCGGAAATACATGGATTGTTTACCCAGGAAAAGGTGTTTAAAAGGCGGGTAAAGTGTTCCTGCAGCCCTTTAAATACAGTGTGCACATGGCTTTATTACCCATGAAATAGTGTGTGAAAGATGGGTAAATTTGCTGTGAATTTAAGGGAGATATGGCCATTTCATCCACACCTCACGACTCCCATTCAAAGTGATTGAAATGTACAGCACTCTGTACATTTCAATCACATTTCACGACCCGACCAGGGTGACTTTCTTCCCCACGAATTAGTGTCTGAAAGCTGGCTAACATTACTTTAAATGCATGGTGCACATGGCTCTGTTACCCATGAATTAGTGTGTGAAAGATGGGTGAGTTTGATGTGAATTTAAGGGAGATATGGCCATTTCATCCACACCTCACCACTCCCATTCAAAGTGATTGAAATGTACAGCACTCTGTACATTTCAATCACATTTCACGACCTGTGTAGACTGGCTTTCTTACCCATTAGGTACACCGACAAAGCCACCTCTTCGGGGCCGCTCCAAGACCCCCAAAACACGGACGCAGCAGCCCCAGCATCTCTCCCTGACATGAGCAAACAGGTTATTTCAGACTTCCATGACATACCCCGGGGAAAAGCACCTCTCTGTGGCCGCTCCAAGACCCCCAAAACACGGACTAAGGAGCTCCAGGATCCCTCCCTGCCTTGAGAAAACAGGCTAGTTCACACTTACATTACGTACACCGACAAAGCCACCTCTTCGGGGCCGCTCCAAGACCCCCAAAACACGGACGCAGCAGCCCCAGCATCTCTCCCTGACATGAGCAAACAGGTTATTTCAGACTTCCATGACATACCCCGGGGAAAAGCACCTCTCTGTGGCCGCTCCAAGACCCCCAAAACACGGACTAAGGAGCTCCAGGATCCCTCCCTGCCTTGAGAAAACAGGCTAGTTCACACTTACATTACGTACACCGACAAAGCCACCTCTTCGGGGCCGCTCCAAGACCCCCAAAACACGGACGCAGCAGCCCCAGCATCTCTCCCTGACATGAGCAAACAGGTTATTTCAGACTTCCATGACATACCCCGGGGAAAAGCACCTCTCTGTGGCCGCTCCAAGACCCCCAAAACACGGACTGAGGAGCTCCAGGATCCCTCCCATGTACCTCCAGAACCTCGAGCACCTTGGTTCCCCGGGCCTCCGAACTTAAGCACTCCCCCACGGACTAAACCAAGATGATCACACCCTCAAGAATCTCGTGCCCCTGGCTACACTTAAAGGGGGTCTACTTTGCGGTGCTTTACCGTCCGCCCATCAGCACCCATAGTCGGCCTTCCTCACAGCAGCAGCACCCAACCTCCATGGAGGATTTTGCTCGTGCCCCTGGCTACACTTAAAGGGGGTCTACTTTGCGGTGCTTTACCGTCCGCCCATCAGCACCCATAGTCGGCCTTCCTTCCAGCAGCAGCACCCAACCTCCATGGAGGATTTTGCTCGTGCCCCTGGCTACACTTAAAGGGGGTCTACTTTGCGGTGCTTTACCGTCCGCCCATCAGCACCCATAGTCGGCCTTCTTCACAGCAGCAGCACCCAACCTCCATGGAGGATTTTGCTCGTGCCCCTGGCTACACTTAAAGGGGGTCTACTTTGCGGTGCTTTACCGTCCGCCCATCAGCACCCATAGTCGGCCTTCTTCACAGCAGCAGCACCCAACCTCCATGGAGGATTTTGCTCGTGCCCCTGGCTACACTTAAAGGGGGTATACTTTGCGGTGCTTTACCGTCCACCCATCAGCACCCATAGTCGGCCTTCTTCACAGCAGCAGCACCCAACCTCCATGGAGGATGTTTCTCGTGCCCCTGGCTACACTTAAAGGGGGTATACTTTGCGGTGCTTTACCGTCCGCCCATCAGCACCCATAGTCGGCCTTCTTCACAGCAGCAGCACCCAACCTCCATGGAGGATGTTTCTCGTGCCCCTGGCTACACTTAAAGGGGGTATACTTTGCGGTGCTTTACCGTCCGCCCATCAGCACCCATAGTCGGCCTTATTCACAGCAGCAACACCCAACCTCCATGGAGGATGTTTCTCGTGCCCCTGGCTACACTTAAAGGGGGTATACTTTGCGGTGCTTTACCGTCCGCCCATCAGCACCCATAGTCGGCCTTATTCACAGCAGCAACACCCAACCTCCAGTGGAGGATGTTATCATGCCCCTGGCAACACTGGTAAACACTGGTAACATATGTCTAGCCGCTGACAGGAACTTGACATCGGAACTTGACATCGCATTTCCATTGAGCGGACTCCCGTACATGGGAAGGGCAAGTCCCACGGTACCTCCGTTCATAAGGCTGACATTTGCCTTACACTTAAAGGGGGTCTACTTTGCGGTGCTTTACCGTCCGCCCATCGGCACCCATAGTCGGCCTTATTCACAGCAGCAACACCCAACCTCCAGTGGAGGATGTTATCATGCCCCTGGCAACACTGGTAAACACTGGTAACATATGTCTAGCCGCTGACAGGAACTTGACATCGGAACTTGACATCGCATTTCCATTGAGCGGACTCCCGTACATGGGAAGGGCAAGTCCCACGGTACCTCCGTTCATAAGGCTGACATTTGCCTTACATACCCTAGGGACCAGAGGGTACAATGGTTGGACATTTACTACCGGCCGCGGTATGCCTAGTGTACAGGGTCCATATAACCGACTTAATGCATAGCGGGAAGTCGGTTATATAGACATCAACAGAATAAGTGTTTAACGGTGATTTAAACTAGTTTATGCGGGGAAAAGAGTGCTCAAAATCGGATTCAACAGGCCATCCACACCGACTCCCATTAAAAGTGATTGAAATGTACAGGAATCTGTCCATTTCAATCACATTTGATGACCCGTCCAGGGTGACTTTCTTCCCCAGGAATTAGTGTCTGAAAGCTGGCTAACATTACTTTAAATACAGTGTGCACATGGCTTTATTACCCATGAAATAGTGTGTGAAAGCTGGGTGACTTTGATGTGAATTTAAGGAAGATATGGCCATTTCATCCACACCTCACGACTCCCATTAAAAGTGATTGAAATGTACAGGAATCTGTCCATTTCAATCACATTTGATGACCCGTCCAGGGTGACTTTCTTCCCCAGGAATTAGTGTCTGAAAGCTGGCTAACATTACTTTAAATACAGTGTGCACATGGCTTTATTACCCATGAAATAGTGTGTGAAAGCTGGGTGACTTTGATGTGAATGTGCTTTGCCGTCCGCCCATCGGCACCCATAGTCGTCCAGGGTGACTTTCTTCCCCAGGAATTAGTATCTGAAAGCTGGCTAACATTACTTTAAATACAGTGTGCACATGGCTTTATTACCCATGAAATAGTGTGTGAAAGCTGGGTGAGTTTGATGTGAATTTAGGGAGGGAGAGCAGCAGCAGCAGCCGCCGCAGCAGCAGCAGCAGCAGGCTGTGACCCTGGCGGAAATACATTGATTGTTTTAGCCAGGAATAAGTGTTTAGAAGGCGGGTAAAGTGTTCCTGCAGCTCCTCCATGACGGTAATAATGATTAGATATCATTGCCAGGGCAGAAAGCTCTTTTTAAAAGTGAAAAAAACGATTTGAAACCGTTTGAAATGACTGGCGGGTGCTGATGGAAAGCAGGCGGAAATAAATGGATTGTTTACCCAGGAAAAGGTGTTTAAAAGGCGGGTAAAGTGTCCCTGCAGCTCCTCCATGACGGTAATAATGATTAGAAATCATTTACAGGGCAGAAAGCTCTTTTTAAAAGTGAAAAAACGATTTGAAACCGTTTGAAATGACTGGCGGGTGCTGATGGAAAGCAGGCGGAAATAAATGGATTGTTTACCCAGGAAAAGGTGTTTAAAAGGCGGGTAAAGTGTCCCTGCAGCTCCTCCATGACGGTAATAATGATTAGAAATCATTTACAGGGCAGAAAGCTGTTTTTAAAAGTGAAAAAACGATTTGAAACCGTTTGAAATGACTGGCGGGTGCTGATGGAAAGCAGGCGGAAATACATGGATTGTTTACCCAGGAGAAGGTGTTTACAAGGCGGGTAAAGTGTTCCTGCAGCCCTTTAAATACAGTGTGCACATGGCTTTATTACCCATGAAATAGTGTGTGAAAGATGGGTAAATTTGCTGTGAATTTAAGGGAGATATGGCCCTTTCAAACAGGGAGATAGGTACATGGAATGTACAGGAATCTGTCCATTTCAATCACATTTGATGACCCGTCCAGGGTGACTTTCTTCCCCAGGAATTAGTGTCTGAAAGCTGGCTAACATTACTTTAAATACAGTGTGCACATGGCTTTATTACCCATGAAATAGTGTGTGAAAGATGGGTAAATTTGCTGTGAATTTAAGGGAGATATGGCCATTTCATCCACACCTCACGACTCCCATTCAAAGTGATTGAAATGTACAGCACTCTGTACATTTCAATCACATTTCACGACCCGACCAGGGTGACTTTCTTCCCCACGAATTAGTGTCTGAAAGCTGGCTAACATTACTTTAAATGCATGGTGCACATGGCTCTGTTACCCATGAATTAGTGTGTGAAAGATGGGTGAGTTTGATGTGAATTTAAGGGAGATATGGCCATTTCATCCACACCTCACCACTCCCATTCAAAGTGATTGAAATGTACAGCACTCTGTACATTTCAATCACATTTCACGACCTGTGTAGACTGGCTTTCTTACCCATTAGGTACACCGACAAAGCCACCTCTTCGGGGCCGCTCCAAGACCCCCAAAACACGGACGCAGCAGCCCCAGCATCTCTCCCTGACATGAGCAAACAGGTTATTTCAGACTTCCATGACATACCCCGGGGAAAAGCACCTCTCTGTGGCCGCTCCAAGACCCCCAAAACACGGACTAAGGAGCTCCAGGATCCCTCCCTGCCTTGAGAAAACAGGCTAGTTCACACTTACATTACGTACACCGACAAAGCCACCTCTTCGGGGCCGCTCCAAGACCCCCAAAACACGGACGCAGCAGCCCCAGCATCTCTCCCTGACATGAGCAAACAGGTTATTTCAGACTTCCATGACATACCCCGGGGAAAAGCACCTCTCTGTGGCCGCTCCAAGACCCCCAAAACACGGACTAAGGAGCTCCAGGATCCCTCCCTGCCTTGAGAAAACAGGCTAGTTCACACTTACATTACGTACACCGACAAAGCCACCTCTTCGGGGCCGCTCCAAGACCCCCAAAACACGGACGCAGCAGCCCCAGCATCTCTCCCTGACATGAGCAAACAGGTTATTTCAGACTTCCATGACATACCCCGGGGAAAAGCACCTCTCTGTGGCCGCTCCAAGACCCCCAAAACACGGACTAAGGAGCTCCAGGATCCCTCCCATGTACCTCCAGAACCTCGAGCACCTTGGGTCCCCGGGCCCCCGAACTTAAGCACTCCCCCACGGACTAAACCAAGATGATCACACCCTCAAGAATCTCGTGCCCCTGGGAATCTTAAAGGGGGGTCTACTTTGCGGTGCTTTACCGTCCGCCCATCAGCACCCATAGTCGGCCTTCCTCACAGCAGCAGCACCCAACCTCCATGGAGGATGTTTCTCGTGCCCCTGGCTACACTTAAAGGGGGTCTACTTTGCGGTGCTTTACCGTCCGCCCATCAGCACCCATAGTCGGCCTTCCTCACAGCAGCAGCACCCAACCTCCATGGAGGATGGGTGCTCGTGCCCCTGGCTACACTTAAAGGGGGTATACTTTGCGGTGCTTTACCGTCCGCCCATCAGCACCCATAGTCGGCCTTCTTCACAGCAGCAGCACCCAACCTCCATGGAGGATGTTTCTCGTGCCCCTGGCTACACTTAAAGGGGGTATACTTTGCGGTGCTTTACCGTCCGCCCATCAGCACCCATAGTCGGCCTTCTTCACAGCAGCAGCACCCAACCTCCATGGAGGATGTTTCTCGTGCCCCTGGCTACACTTAAAGGGGGTATACTTTGCGGTGCTTTACCGTCCGCCCATCAGCACCCATAGTCGGCCTTATTCACAGCAGCAACACCCAACCTCCATGGAGGATGTTTCTCGTGCCCCTGGCTACACTTAAAGGGGGTATACTTTGCGGTGCTTTACCGTCCGCCCATCAGCACCCATAGTCGGCCTTATTCACAGCAGCAACACCCAACCTCCAGTGGAGGATGTTATCATGCCCCTGGCAACACTGGTAAACACTGGTAACATATGTCTAGCCGCTGACAGGAACTTGACATCGGAACTTGACATCGCATTTCCATTGAGCGGACTCCCGTACATGGGAAGGGCAAGTCCCACGGTACCTCCGTTCATAAGGCTGACATTTGCCTTACACTTAAAGGGGGTCTACTTTGCGGTGCTTTACCGTCCGCCCATCGGCACCCATAGTCGGCCTTATTCACAGCAGCAACACCCAACCTCCAGTGGAGGATGTTATCATGCCCCTGGCAACACTGGTAAACACTGGTAACATATGTCTAGCCGCTGACAGGAACTTGACATCGGAACTTGACATCGCATTTCCATTGAGCGGACTCCCGTACATGGGAAGGGCAAGTCCCACGGTACCTCCGTTCATAAGGCTGACATTTGCCTTACATCATACAAGGAAAGACTTCCGGAGAAAACCCACAGTAGGGTCAAATGGGAGAAACCTCAGGGAGAGCAACAGAGGAGGGATCCCTCTCCCAGGACGGACAGACGTGCAATAGATGGCTTATCTATAGCCAGTTGAGTAGCACTTGAAATGCTTGGCTCTATGAAACCTGATTTACTT
Source organism: Pseudochaenichthys georgianus (assembly GCF_902827115.2). Taxonomy (NCBI): domain Eukaryota; kingdom Metazoa; phylum Chordata; class Actinopteri; order Perciformes; family Channichthyidae; genus Pseudochaenichthys; species Pseudochaenichthys georgianus. The sequence goes on from NW_027263094.1 coordinate 94,058, forward strand.
ATATGATTCTGTTTTCTTCAAGGTTGTGTCTTCCTGGTCGAATGTACTTATTGTAAGTCGCTTTGGAAAAAATCGTCAGCTAAATGCAATGTAATGTAATGTAGATGCCGTGTGTAAATTGAAAAGATAATACATTTAAAACATAGGTAGTCCAAATGTTTGGAAATGCATGTGTGTATAATAGGAAGATGAATCCACGAGGATATCCATCCAGGACCGATGATCCAGGACCACAGCCACGACTCATATGGTCCTGCTGTACACTGGCTTTGATATATGGAGTAAGTGGGCTTGCATATGGTCCTGCTGTACACTCAATAACTTAGCATGAACTTGCTTTGATATATGGAGTAAGTGGGCTTGCATATGGTCCTGCTGTACGCTCAATAACTTAGCATGAACTTGCTTTGATATATGGAGTAAGTGGGCTTGCATATGGTCCTGCTGTACGCTCAATAACTTAGCATGAACTTGCTTTGATATATGGAGTAAGTGGGCTTGCATATGGTCCTGCTGTACCCTCAATAACTTAGCATGACTTGCTTTGATATATGGAGTAAGTGGGCTTGCATATGGTCCTGCTGTACACACAATAACTTAGCATGAACTGGCATTGATATATGGAGTAAGTGGGCTTGCATATGGTCCTGCTTTTACACTCAATAACTTAGCATGAACTTTCTTTGATATATGCTCACATATAATAATGAATTCAAGGAACTCAAGATTTGATGCCATGGGCAGGATTCATACCCAGCTCTCACCACACCAAGGAGCGAGTCTCATTCCATTGCCCCACAAGTGGCACTAAAAACTTATTGAACAAAAGTATCATGTATAGACTCCACTATAAAGTAAAAAGACATTTCTCTATCGTTTTGGCGATCAAAATTGACAAAAAAACATCAAATCACATCTACAAATCAATACGAAGCTAATGAAACCACTTTCAGACTCCTGAACGCGTGTTTACAAGTTTTAAAACGTAGCAATGGCTTTTCACATCACACCATTGTGTGATATATGATTCATATGATTAATATGATGAAATTAATGTGTATAATGTTTTTAAATGTTCCCAATGATTGTTCTTATAATGTTTCTTAAATGTTTTTGTATAAATGTATTTGTTCTGCTATATAATATGGAGAGTCTGACAGGAGTTTCGATCCCGTGTCACCCGTGTAGCGACCTGTATCGCCTCAAGCTTATAGCTGTGTTGTCTATTATAAACATTCTGAACGGCACATTTACCTATGTTTTCCACCATCAAAATGTACAAATGACACATCAAATCACATCTACAGATGAAGACGAAGCGAATGGAATTACTCACAGACTCCTAGTGTGTGGAAATTGAGACGTGAGATCTCTCACATTTCTGGGCTAACCAGAAATGTAAATAGTGCTCAAACAGAAAAATTCGACATGCTAGGAGTCTATGGAGTACTTCCATTCGCTTCGTTTTCATCTGTAGATGTGAATTGATGTGTCGTTTGTACATTTTACTGGTGGAAAACAAAGCTAAATGTCTCGTTACTCTATTGACGAATCTATAAAGCACACTTATTCTCCATAAGCTCTCAGCGCCACTTGTGGGGCATTGAGATAAGCACTGGTATTTGGCCCGGTAGGTCCCGGGTTCAAAATCCCACCCGAAACTGGTAGTCAAAATAGAATTATTATAATATATAGTCAGTCAGTCCCTCCCAGTACTGGGTAGCCTACTAGTTAATTCCACTATCCCCACTATATTTAAAAAATAAGTCATATATAAAAAAATTATTTAATAAAGTCTGAGTTAACTTTTTTTGAGATCCATAGAAAAGGGGGGAAAATGGAAAAAAAGTATCCGAAAATAGTGTCCCGTAAGGCGGGTAGAGTCCCTGACAACTCCCCTTACATTCCTCCAGAGTCAGAAAAAGTCTAAGTTAACTTTTGGAAGAACCATAGAAAAGGGGTGAAAATGGAAAAAATGTATCCGAAAATAGTGCCTCATATGCGGGTAGAGTCCCCTGACAACTCCCCTTACATTCCTCCAGAGTCAGACAAAGTATGTTAACTTTTGGAAGAACCAGAGGAAGGGGTGAAAATGGATGAAATGTATCCGAAAATAGTGCCTCATATGCGGGTAGAGTCCCCTGACAACTCCCCTTACATTCCTCCAGAGTCAGAAAAAGTATGTTAACTTTTGGAAGAACCAGAGGAAGGGGTGAAAATGGATGAAATGTATCCGAAAATAGTGCCTCATATGCGGGTAGAGTCCCTGGGCCCTGACAACTCCACTTTCCTCACATTCCTCCAGAGACCAGTTCAAAAACTTTGAAACTAAAGTTTTTGAAGAACCATACTGGGGGGTCTCCAGGCAACACATGTACCGGGGCCAGAGTGCACATGGAGCGGGGAGACATTCCTCCATGAAGTGAGGCAGCCGTTTTTCTTCTGAGTCCTTTCAAAAACCGACTTCCTGTTTCCGATTTCGTGCAAACAGTAGTCTTTTACACCATCAAAATGGACAAACGATGCATCGAATGACATCTACAGATCAAGACGAAGCTAACCGAAGTACTCCCAGACTTCTAGCGTGTGAAAAACGTGTGCAAAGTATCCGCAAACGGACCAGTGGCTGTGATGCTAGCTTTGCTGCTAGCGGTTAGCATTTTCAATGGAAAAATACATTGAAATGACTGCCGTTAGCTTAGCGACTAGCGGTTAGCATAATATTAGTATTTCACACATTCACTGTTCACCCTGACATAAATTATAATGTAACCCATTATCCCTCTCTTAATTCAACACAATTCTTTTATATTTAATAATTCCATAATAACTAAACCTATAATAATTAACTTAAAAGTATCCCTCTCTCAATTCAACACATTTTAAATAATTTTCACATTTCCATTAATAGGTCTCAGGCGGGTATCGTACCCGAGACACCCAGAGCAAAGACTAACACTTATCTCAGTACGACACAGGGCCGCTTAGAGATTACAGGGAAAAAAGTCTAGTATATACGAATATATTTCTCAGTATGTATATCAACGGGACATTTTCATATCTTTTCCGCCATCAAAATGTTTATACGACACATCAAATCACATCTACAGACCAAGACGAAGCGAATGGAAGTACTGCCAGCATGTGAAAAACGTGTGTTTTACATTTAATAGTTACAAAATGAATAAACCTATTATACTAACTACCCTAAAATACTATAACACTAACTATACAATAATCAACTTCAAATATGGAGAGTCTGAGAAGACAACTTTCCACATATAACTATCTCTTGACTAAATATAAAAAATGTTGCATGCATGCCATAGCATGGATTCGAACTCGCGACCATCCGCACCAATGAGCAACGCTGATATCACTGCAACTGCACTGCTTAGAATCTGCCAGCCTTGTGGTGGGGGAGGGGAATACAATGAAATGGCTCTTAGTACTGTGTACACCAGGGGTGGGGAACCTCCGGCCCCCGGGCCGTATACGGCCCGCGAGACCATTTGGTACGGCCCTCGAGGTAATTTATAAACACACGCAAAAATGAAAGAAATCTAGACCGCAAAAAAATTAAACAAGCGAGTGCCTGTTTTTTCTGGCCAAGGTCAGGGTCCTTGAACACAACACGAGCCTAACTTGTCATCACGTGGTATATGTCTTGTCTGACAGGGATGTAGTGCTGACGGAGAGCACCAGAACGCCGCTCCGGCACTTCCAAAAATTGCAGTAGCCTACCATAGACTGTATATAAAGTAGCCTACCCATAAGGAGCCGTATAGTACACATGCCGCAGTTTTTGCGTGTCTGTGTCTTTAGTTGAAAGCCCAGTGGCGATCTGTTCATGACTGTCATACTGATCATACAGTCAATAACTTTGTTGTAATTCTGGTTAGCTAGTTATGCTAACAAATATAAGAAGCTTTTTCTCCAACCAGTGAGGACATCACAGCACATCTTTATATGATCATTATTATAAAAAAATAAGATAATAAAGTAAACAGGTATAAAATACTATGACAGTAAAAAAAAGTTGTTATTAATAAACAAGAATACAGTTTGAAAGGGGAGTGATTTGTAAAATGTCCATAAAGAAAAAGTTAATCTGTTTACAGTTCTGTTTCATCTGGGTGTTGAGAGATGTATCCATAGAGCTCCTAATTTTGCTCTCAAAGTGCACCAGATTGATGCTTTTAACTTCAACATTTAAAAAAAAATCTTCCCGGGGGAGCGAGGTCCCCCCCCCACTTAAATCATGTCCACATGGATAGGAGTCTAAATACATTTGCAAACATCTTGTGTCCATATCTTTCTGTTTTGGTGTTCATGCCACAACCGTGCACGTGCATGCATCATCATGGTGAGATATCTGGATTAAGAGGTTGCTTTTTCTTTGCACAGCATGAAAGAAAGGCGAAATGAATGGGCTGTGATTTTAGTTTCTTTAAGCAGAGGTCAATAATTTGTACGGCCCTCGCGGAGGATGTTGAAAAAATTGAAATGGCCCTTGAGAGGAAAAAGGTTCCCCACCCCTGGTGTACACGGTCGCAGGGTCCCTATATTTTTTACACACAAGTGCAACAACACACTCTCAAAGGCTCGGAGCGCCAAGCACATTTTTTGAATTTTTTTCAATTTGCTCATTCTTCTCCAGCAAAACCCTGTCTGACTCTACGAGTAAATCAGGATTTTGTGATAAAGTTTGCCATTTGATTGAAAAAAAGTTCTGGGTGTTCTAGGGTTCCCATACTTCAGATCCCTGATCTGAGCCCTATTTAGGACCTTTTTGGGCCCTGTGAAAAAATTATCTATTTATATCTCTATTGGGATTTCACGTTTTTTTAATTAAAAATATCTTATAGGAGCGAACGGTAGCAGCTGGATCCCTGAAATTATACACCAGTGTACTACATATAGCGTGGAACATTTGCTGTGAATATCAATTGCGTTACTCAAATGCTTGATTGTATATCAATATTATTCCAATGAAAAGCTAATGTGTCCAAAAGTGCTACTAATCCGTATCTTTTGATAACAACGTCTGATCGGTTCGGGCTCAATGGCTATTCCCCACCTTTAATTATTCCGCATCCAATGGTACCCTCCGTGAGTCTCCAGGACCTCAGGGGGCGGAGCTAGGGCAGTCAGACGTTAATGGCAGTAATGCATGATGGCATTTGATTGAAAAAATGTTCTGGGTGGGCTAGGGTTCCCATATTTCAGATTCCTGATCTGGGCCCTATTTAGAGCCCCCCTGGGAAAAAATTATCTCTTTAGCCCTTTTCAAAGTACTTTAAACACTCACGGAGCACTGCGGCTTCTCAAAAGGCCTTAACGGAAGGTTTTGGTACATTTTAAGCCGTAACCTTTGATATTTAGTCGCACCAGAGGCATCCATTTGCATCTGCTCTCCGAGATGGTTAAAATGACATCAAGCTCAAAGCGGTCGGACCTTCCTTTGTGCTGTAAAGGGCACCGTATGGCATGAAAGCGTGACCTTTGACCTTTGGAGCTTTGTTACATTTCAAGCCGTAACCTTTGACATTAGGGGCAGCAGAGGCATCAATCTGCATGTACTTTTCGAGCCGGTTCTAATGAGAGCAAGTTCAAGGCGGTCGGACCTTCTTTTCCGCCGTAAAGGGCACAGTACGGCATGAAAACGTGACCTCTGACCTCGGTTTTGACCTTGTGGAAGGTCGCAGGGTCCCCATATTTTGCAAGCGGGTTCCACACAAGCTAAACAACACACTCTCAAAGGCTCGGAGCGCCAAGCACATTTTTGGATTTTTTTTCAATTTGCTCATTCTTCTCCAGCACTAGCCTCTCAGACTATTCACGTAAATCAGGATTATGTGAGAAATTTTAAATGTTATTGAAAAAAAAATCATGGGTGGGTTTAAGTTTCCATACTTCAGATTCCCAGACACCCCCCCCCCCCCCCCATAAGTATAAGTACATGGTAAAAAGATTTGGGAAGTGGGACCCCATATTGAGTTGACGGACACCCCCCCACAACATTACACATATTCGGTAAGTGGGACCCCATATTGAGTTGTCAGACAAGTGAGTAAGTGGGCTCTCATATTGACTTTCTGCCCCCCCATGCAGTACAATTACAATCCTATTAGAAGACCACCACCTAGGGTCCAATAACATGCACCACACGCATATGTTGTGTCCGGCACAAATATGGTGGCGACGGGACTGCAAATTCAGTGGACCATCCCTTGGCCCCAATATTTGGACGGTGCTGCTATATCCCTATGGGAGAATTGTCCAAGCCGGCACTATAGTGCTTCCCAGGTCACCTTTTTCAAAAAAGAAAAATGGCCGAGAGACGTCTCCATAAGGTTTAATCATCGAGAGGCCTAGAAGTTACTGAAAGATACACTATTGTGTATAAAAGCTGACCACTAGCATGAAGTACTTTGTATTATTAGATTTCGTCAAGCATCTGACTCTTAATGGCAATTTGTGATTTTGAGGCTATGTCAGTGAAACAAGGCTGTTTTGAACATTTGACAGATTTATGCTTTAATTCTCTGAGAAAGTTACTGAAAGATACACTATTGTGTATAAAAGCTGACCACTAGCATGAAGTACTTTGTTTTAGTAGATTTCATCAAGCATATACACTTTTGTACTCAAAAGCTGAAAAAGTAGATAATGAAGTAGACTTTGTGCCCGTAGATTTCGTTAAGATTCTGACTCTTAATGGCAGTTTGTGATTTTGAGGCTATGTCAGTGAAAGAAGGCTGTTTTGAACATTTGACAGATTTATGCTTAAATTCTCTGAGAAAGTTACTGAAAGATACACTATTGTGTTTAAAAGCTGAAAAGTAGATAATAAAGTAGACTTTGTGTCCGTAGATTTCGTCAAGCATCTGACTCTTAATGGCAGTTTGTGATTTTAGAGGCTATGTCAGTGAAACAAGGCTGTTTTGAACATTTGACAGATTTATGCTTAAATTCTCTGAGAAAGTTACTGAAAGATACACTATTGTGTATAAAATCTGACCACTACCATGAAGTACTTTGTATTAGTAGATTTTGTCAAGCATCTGACTCTTAATGGCAAGTTGTGATTTTGAGGCTATGTCAGTAAAACAAGGCTGTTTTGAAACATTTGACAGATTTATGCATAACTCTCTCAAAAGTTACTGAAAGATACACTATTGTGTATAAAAGGTGACCACTAGCATGAAGTACTTTGTATTAGTAGATTTCGTCAAGCATCTGACTCTTAATGGCAGTTTGTGATATCGAGGCTATGTCAGTGAAACAAGGCTGTTTTGAACATTTGACAGATTTATGCTTAAATTCTCTGAGAAAGTTACTGAAAGATACACTATTGTCTATAAAAGCTGAAAAGTAGATAATAAAGTAGACTTTGTGTCCGTAGATTTCATCAAGCATCTGACTCTTAATGGCAGTTTGTGATTTTAGAGGCTATGTCAGTGAAACAAGGCTGTTTTGAACATTTGACAGATTTATGCTTAAATTCTCTGAGAAAGTTACTGAAAGATACACTATTGTGTATAAAATGTGACCACTAGCATGAAGTACTTTGTATTAGTAGATTTCGTCAAGCATCTGACTCTTAATGGCAGTTTGTGATTTTGAGGCTATGTCAGTGAAACAAGGCTGTTTTGAACATTTGACAAATTTATGCTTAAATTCTCTGAGAAAGTTACTGAAAGATACACTATTGTGTATAACAGCTGACCATTAGCATGAAGTACTTTGTATTAGTAGATTTCGTCAAGCATCTGACTCTTAATGGCAATTTGTGATATCGAGGCTATGTCAGTGAAACAAGGCTGTTTTGAACATTTGACAGATTTATGCTTAAATTCTCTGAGAAAGTTACTGAAAGATACACTTTTGTGTTTAAAAGCTGAAAAGTAGATAATAAAGTGGACTTTGTGTCCGTAGATTTCGTCAAGCATCTGACTCTTAATGGCAGTTTGTGATTTTAGAGGCTATGTCAGTGAAACAAGGCTGTTTTGAACATTTGACAGATTTATGCTTAAATTCTCTGAGAAAGTTACTGAAAGATACACTATTGTGTATAAAAGCTGACCACTACCATGAAGTACTTTGTATTAGTAGATTTTGTCAAGCATCTGACTCTTAATGGCAAGTTGTGATTTTGAGGCTATGTCAGTAAAACAAGGCTGTTTTGAAACATTTGACAGATTTATGCATAACTCTCTCAAAAAGTTACTGAAAGATACACTTTTCTTTTTAAAAGCTAACCACTACTATGAAAATACTCTGTTTTATTAGATTCCGTTAAGATTCTGACTCTTAATGGCAGTTTGTGATTTTAGAGGCTATGTCAGTGAAACAAGGCTGTTTTGAACATTTGACAGATTTATGCTTAAATTCTCTGAGAAAGTTACTGAAAGATACACTATTGTGTATAAAAGCTGACCACTAGCATGAAGTACTTTGTATTAGTAGATTTCGTCAAGCATCTGACTCTTAATGGCAATTTGTGATTTTGAGGCTATGTCAGTGAAACAAGGCTGTTTTGAAACATTTGACAGATTTATGCTGTAAGTCTCTGAGAAAGTTACTGAAATATACACTTTTGTGTTTAAAAGCTGACCACTACCATGAAAGTACTCTGTTTTAGTAGATTTTGTTAGGATTCTGACTCTTAATGGCAGTTTGTGATTTTGAGGCTATGTCAGTGAAACAAGGCTGTTTTGAACATTTGACAAATTTATGCTTAAATTCTCTGAGAAAGTTACTGAAAGATACACTATTGTGTATAACAGCTGACCACTAGCATGAAGTACTTTGTATTAGTAGATTTCGTCAAGCATCTGACTCTTAATGGCAATTTGTGATATCGAGGCTATGTCAGTGAAACAAGGCTGTTTTGAACATTTGACAGATTTATGCTTAAATTCTCTGAGAAAGTTACTGAAAGATACACTTTTGTGTTTAAAAGCTGAAAAGTAGATAATAAAGTAGACTTTGTGTCCGTAGATTTCGTCAAGCATCTGACTCTTAATGGCAGTTTGTGATTTTAGAGGCTATGTCAGTGAAACAAGGCTGTTTTGAACATTTGACAGATTTATGCTTAAATTCTCTGAGAAAGTTACTGAAAGATACACTATTGTGTATAAAAGCTGACCACTACCATGAAGTACTTTGTATTCGTAGATTTTGTCAAGCATCTGACTCTTAATGGCAAGTTGTGATTTTGAGGCTATGTCAGTAAAACAAGGCTGTTTTGAAACATTTGACAGATTTATGCATAACTCTCTCAAAAAGTTACTGAAAGATACACTTTTCTTTTTAAAAGCTGACCACTACCATGAAAATACTCTGTTTTATTAGATTCCGTTAAGATTCTGACTCTTAATGGCAGTTTGTGATTTTAGAGGCTATGTCAGTGAAACAAGGCTGTTTTGAACATTTGACAGATTTATGCTTAAATTCTGTGAGAAAGTTACTGAAAGATACACTATTGTGTATAAAAGCTGACCACTAGCATGAAGTACTTTGTATTAGTAGATTTCCTCAAGCATCTGACTCTTAATGGCAGTTTGTGATTTTGAGGCTATGTCAGTGAAACAAGGCTGTTTTGAACATTTGACAGATTTATGCTTAATTCTCTCAGAAAGTTACAGAAAGATACACTTTTGTGTTTAAAAGCTGACCACTACCATGAAAGTACTCTGTTTTAGTAGATATCGTTAGGATTCTGACTCTTAATGGCAGTTTGTGATTTTAGAGGCTATGTCAGTAAAACAAGGCTGTTTTGAACATTTGACAGATTTATGCATAATTCTCTGAGAAAGTTACTGAAAGATACACTATTGTGTATAAAAGCTGACCACTACCATGAAGTACTTTGTATTAGTAGATTTTGTCAAGCATCTGACTCTTAATGGCAAGTTGTGATTTTGAGGCTATGTCAGTAAAACAAGGCTGTTTTGAAACATTTGACAGATTTATGCATAACTCTCTCAAAAAGTTACTGAAAGATACACTTTTCTTTTTAAAAGCTGACCACTACCATGAAAATACTCTGTTTTATTAGATTCCGTTAAGATTCTGACTCTTAATGGCAGTTTGTGATTTTAGAGGCTATGTCAGTGAAACAAGGCTGTTTTGAACATTTGACAGATTTATGCTTAAATTCTGTGAGAAAGTTACTGAAAGATACACTATTGTGTATAAAAGCTGAAAAGTAGATAATAAAGTAGACTTTGTGTCCGTAGATTTCATCAAGCATCTGACTCTTAATGGCAGTTTGTGATTTTAGAGGCTATGTCAGTGAAACAAGGCTGTTTTGAACATTTGACAGATTTATGCTTAAATTCTCTGAGAAAGTTACTGAAAGATACACTATTGTGTATAAAAGCTGACCACTAGCATGAAGTACTTTGTATTAGTAGATTTCGTCAAGCATCTGACTCTTAATGGCAATTTGTGATTTTGAGGCTATGTCAGTGAAACAAGGCTGTTTTGAAACATTTGACAGATTTATGCTGTAAGTCTCTGAGAAAGTTACTGAAATATACACTTTTGTGTTTAAAAGCTGACCACTACCATGAAAGTACTCTGTTTTAGTAGATTTTGTTAGGATTCTGACTCTTAATGGCAGTTTGTGATTTTGAGGCTATGTCAGTGAAACAAGGCTGTTTTGAACATTTGACAGATTTATGCTTAAATTCTCTGAGAAAGTTACTGAAAGATACACTATTGTGTATAAAAGCTGACCACTATCATGAAGTACTTTGTATTAGTAGATTTTGTCAAGCATCTGACTCTTAATGGCAATTTGTGATTTTGAGGCTATGTCAGTAAAACAAGGCTGTTTTGAAACATTTGACAGATTTATGCTTAACTCTCTCAAAAAGTTACTGAAAGATACACTTTTCTTTTTAAAAGCTGACCACTATCATGAAAATACTCTGTTTTATTATATTCCGTTAAGATTCTGACTCTTAATGGCAGTTTGTGATTTTAGAGGTTATTACAGTGAAACAAAGGCTGTTTTGAACATTTGACAGATTTATGCTTAAATTCTTTGAGAAAGTTACTGAAAGATACACTTTTGTGTTTAAAAGCTGAAAAGTAGATAATAAAGTAGACTTTGTGTCCGTAGATTTCGTCAAGCATCTGACTCTTAATAGCAGTTTGTGATTTTAGAGGTTATTACAGTGAAACAAAGGCTGTTTTGAACATTTGACAGATTTATGCTTAAATTCTTTGAGAAAGTTACTGAAAGATACACTTTTGTGTTTAAAAGCTGAAAAGTAGATAATAAAGTAGACTTTGTGTCCGTATATTTCGTCAAGCATCTGACTCTTAATGGCAGTTTGTGATTTTAGAGGCTATGTCAGTGAAACAAGGCTGTTTTGATCATTTGACAGATTTATGCTTAATACTCTCAGACAGTTACCGAAAGATACACTTTTGGGTTTAAAAGCTGACCACTGCCATGAAAATACGCTGTTTTATTAGATTCCGTTAAGATTCTGACTCTTAATGGCAGTTTGTGATTTTAGAGGCTATGTCAGAGAAACAAGGCTGTTTTGAACATTTGACAGATTTATGCTTAAATTCTTTGAGAAAGTTACTGAAAGATACACTATTGTGTATAAAAGCTGAAAAGTAGATAATAAAGTAGACTTTGTGACCGTAGATTTCGTCAAGCATCTGACTCATAATGGCAGTTTGTGATTTTAGAGGCTATGTCAGTGAAACAAGGCTGTTTTGAACATTTGACAGATGTATGCTTAATTCTCTCAGAAAGTTACAGAAAGATACACTTTTGTGTTTAAAAGCTGACCACTACCATGAAAGTACTCTGTTTTAGTAGATATCGTTAGGATTCTGACTCTTAATGGCAGTTTGTGATTTTAGAGGCTATGTCAGTGAAACAAGGCTGTTTTGAACATTTGACAGATTTATGCATAATTCTCTGAGAAAGTTACTGAAAGATACACTATTGTGTATAAAAGATGACCACTAGCATGAAGTACTTTGTATTAGTAGATTCCGTTAATATTCTGACTCTTAATGGCAGTTTGTGATTTTAGAGGCTATGTCAGTGAAACAAGACTGTTTTGAACATTTGACAGATTTATGCTTAAATTCTCTGAGAAAGTTCCTGAAAGATACACTTTTGTGTTTAAAAGCTGAAAAGTAGATAATAAAGTAGACTTTGTTTCCGTAGATTTCGTCAAGCATCTGATTCTTAATGGCAGTTTGTGATTTTAGAGGCTATGTCAGTGAAACAAGGCTGTTTTGAACATTTGACAGATTTATGCTTTAAGTCTCTGAGAAAGTTACTGAAAGATACACTATTGTGTATAAAAGCTGACCACTAGCATGAAGTAGACTTTGTGTACGTAGATTTCGTTAGGATTCTGACTCTAAAAATCAAGTTTTTTGATTTTAAGACTTTTTACAGACACTCGGCAGATTTATGTGTAAAGATTTCGTTAAGAATCTGACTCTTAACACACCATCCCCCCGAGAGCCAAACATACTCACCCCCTTTTCAACACCCTCCCCCTGCAGCAGCTCAGGTGTGAACCCCCCATACAGAATGTCAGTCACTGTGTAAAACTTTTTAGTGACACTCTGCAGATTTGTGTGTAATTCTCTCACAAAGGAACTGTAAGATACACTTTTTATGTATGCAAAAACCTTAAAACATTTCTGAAAATAAAATACTTTATCTGAATACATTTTCTTTAAAAGCACTTTTTTGAAATTATTATTTATTATTGGAGCAATCCAATTTTGTTGACATCAATGCTTTATTCTCTTTTCTTGTGTTACTAAGATACTTTTAGTTACACTTTAATGGATGCAAACCTTTTTAACCGGGTAAAATATTCATTAATTTGTAAGGAATTCGTTTTCTTTATGTCTCTCTAAAAGGCAAGTTTGTGAATTTAACACTGTTTCGATGAAACACAGCAGTCTTGATAACTTTACATGACTAACATTACTTTTCTAAATATATGTTTTTTAGAGGCGTTACTTTGATTTCATTCATGTTATTTTAAACACATTACTTTTTTCATATTTTTTCAACATACTTTGATATTTTGTTTTTTGTCTTTCTCTCCTTTTTACCATTATATTTTTTGAAAAAACTACCTAGTGATTTCTAGCAAAATACAACATGCAACTAATACATTATACAATATTACGACTTTTGCGATATTTTCAATATGCTTGTACCTTTTTTTATAGGGCGTCAGATATTTTGCATGTCTGCATAAACACGGTGTCATCTTTCTTGAAACTGACGTGCTGTCCGTTTTACAAACAAGTTATGTTTTCTGCTTCTACATCCTCTGAATTTTCCTCCCCGTCCCTCTTACTTCTCATCTCACAGATAGTGTCCTAAATCAGCATACATTCCATGCTTATCTCTACCCCACATCAAAAGGCCAACTCAATTGTGCATGTGTGTGTGTGTGTGTGTGTGTGTGTGTGTGTGTGTGTGTGTGTGTGTGTGTGTGTGTGTGTGTGTGTGTGTGTGTGTGTGTGTGTGTGTGTGTGTGTGTGTGTGTGTGTGTGTGTGTGTGTGTGTGTGTGTTAATTGTTCTTATGGTAGGCGGAGCCCTTTGGAGAAAAGTGAGTCTTTTGCAGTCAAGAACAGGGGAAAGTCTGCCCCTTCCTCCCTGAGCCCCTCCTCCAACCCCCACGAACGCGTCCATGACCAAAAGAGGGTGCGAGATAGGTTTGTGCACAGATCTTTTGGCAGTACTCTGAACCCGGCCCAGATACTGCATTCAATTCTTGACTGGCGCTTCAGACGGATGGTGGTAAGTTGTTACACAGGCCTCTCGATGATTAAACCTTATCGAGATGTCTCTCGGCCATTTTTTGAAAAAGGTGACTTGGTAAGCTGAATTGTCTGTCTTTTTTTAATTTAGTTTTGAGCATATCTCTATACCAGGGTTTCCGTTAGCCGGTAATTACCGGTTTTTAGCTGGTAACATTTATAAAAAACCGGTAAATTCAAAACCTGACGGTCAAAATGTCTGGTAATAATTAGGGAGGCTCCGATCGATCGGCCGCCGGTCATTATCGGCCGATATTCACTCTTAATAGTTTGATCGGTGCTCTCTATAAAGGCCGATCAGGAGAGCTGGATCTGATCGATATGGACATAAACGCGAGTGAAGTGTAACCGGAGCGAGAGAGAGATCAGATCAGCTGCTGAGTCTGACCGAGACACGCAGCTCTGCATGAGCACCTGAAGCCCCGCCCTCTGTTTAGCGGGCTGCAGGAGCTGCATGAGAAACTGACGTGCTGTCAGGAGAGAGAGGGGAAAAGAGAGGCTCCGTTTCTCCCGTGTTATTATTCAAAGTTGATGTAAACTTCTGAATAATGTACGTTATCTTACATTACCGTTGTTACCGTTCCCCACACTGCTCCCCGGGCGCCGTTCAAAATGGCAGCACACTGCTCCTAACACTAGGATGGGTCAAATGCAGAGAAATAATTTCCCCACGAGGGATTAATAAAAGTCCATCTTATCTTATCTTATCTTATCTACTACAAGTAGTTTGTTTGAATGTAATAATTATGTTGTTTGTTGTTTGTGGAATCATTTATTGAAAAATGAATCTGAATTTTTCGATCTGTTACGATTATAAACTGAAGCAATATAAAAATGAGACCCATGAACTGAGTTTTAAACTGAAGCATATCTGCTCATAGTCCGGTAATTACCTGCTAACGGAAACTCTGCTACACAACTCTTATTATTATTATTGAAATATGACCGGTAAGTTTCAAATTAGTCCGGTAAAATAAATTCTGCCCGGACATTTGACCGGCGAGAAAAAATCCTAGCGGAAACCCTGCTCTATACACTCCTCTACTGGCTCATAGCCTCAGGAGGGGTGGGGCAAAGGAGGGAGGCTGGGAGGGGGAGGGTAGGCACTTATACAGAGATTAACATCAAAGGGCATACATGAGAAGGCTAATTACACAACTGTGAGGGGCAGGGGTCAAATAACTTTAAAGAGACTGGCTTAATCAATACATCAAAGAACTAGACAACAAAAGGGACTGCCTGGGGCTTTTCACTCATATCTGATTACAAGGCTAATTATTCAACTCTCAGGGCAAGGGTCAAATACCTTAACTTTAAAGAGAGCACTTATACAGTACATCAAAGAACTACACCGGGGGGACTTTCACTCCAATCTGATAACACACACATCAAAGAATGGGGGGCGGGACAATGGGAGGTGGGACTTAGCTCATTGGCCAATGGGAGACGTACTTAGCTCATTTGCATAATTGGGGGCGTGTCCACCGGTCACTTTCTATGCATACTAATGTGATGAAAGCGGCATCGTTACTACTACTAAGCTTTATCAAAAAGGAAGGTCTTAAGCGCACTCTTAAAAACAGATAGGGTGTCTGCCGCCCGAACACAAACTGGAAGCTGATTCCACAAATGTGGAGCTTGATAAGAAAAGGCTCTGGCTCCCATTGTACTTTTAGAGACTCTTGGAACAACCAACAACCCTGCATTCTTGGAACGCAATGCCCTAATAGGACAGTAGGGTATAATGAGTTCTTTAAGGTAAGATGGCGCCTGCCCATTCAGGGCTTTGTAGGCGAGAAGAAGAATTTTTAATTCTATCCTGTGTTCTATAGGGAGCCAGTGTAAGGCAGCCAGAAAAGGAGTAATGTGGTCCCTTTTCCTAACTCTGGTTAGTACACGAGCTGCAGCATTTTGAATCAGCTGAAGCGACTTGACTGTCTTCTTGGTACACCCTGATAATAACGAGTTACAATAATCCAGCCTTGAAGTAACAAATACAGGGACTAGTTTCTCTGCATCGTTTTGAGGCAAGATATGCCTGATTTTTGCAATGTTACGTAGATGGAAGTAGGCGGTCCTTGAAATTGATTTTATGTGGGCGTTAATGGATAAATACTGATCAAATATAACACCAAGATTCCTTACAGTCTCACTGGAGGCGAAATTAATGCCATCCATAGTTAGTATATCTTTAGATAATTTGTTTCGTAGATTCTTTGGGCCAAGTACAATAACTTCAGTTTAACATAAAACAATGTAAGGTCATCCACGTTTTTAAGTCTTTAAGGCAGTCTTGAATTTTATTTAGATGATTAATTTCATCAGGCTTTATTGATAAATATAGTTGAGTATCATCCGCATAACAATGAAAGTTTACAGAATGATTATATTGCCTAACGGAAGCATATATAATGTGAACAAAATAGGTCCGAGCACTGAGCCCTGTGGCACTCCATGGCTAACTTTGGTTTGCATGGAAGATTCATCGTTAACACGTACAAACTGAGAGCGTTCAGATAGATAGGACCTAAACCAGCCTAAAGCAGTTCCCTGTATGCCAACTAAGTGCTCTAGTCTTTGCAATAGGATATCATGGTCGATAGTATCAAATGCAGCACTGAGATCGAGCAAGAGAAGAATAGAGACAAGTCCCTTGTCTGAGGTTATTAGAATGTCATTAGTGACTTTAACCAGAGCTGTCTCTGTGCTATGATGTGTTCTAAAGCCAGACTGAACATCTTCAGATAAATCATTGTTTTTTAAATAATCACACAGCTGTTTTGCGACCGCTTTCTCACGAATGTTTGAGAGGAACGGAAGATTAGAAATAGGTCTATAGTTGGCTAAAACCTCTGGATCGTGGTTGTGCTTTTTAAGAAGTGGTTTCATCACTGCTACTTTGAATGATTGTGGAACATAGCCTGATAATAAAGACATATTCATAATATTTAATAAAGAAGTGCTAATTAATGGAAAAACTTCCTTCAACAGCTTAGTTGGAATTGGGTCTAACATGCACGTTGATGGTTTAGAAGAGAGAATCATTGAATTTAATTGTTCAAGGTTTATGGCTGAAAAGCATTCTAGTTTACTATCTAGTGTAATATTAGAACTTAGGTTTACGGGAGCTGTTGATAACACTATACTGGTCAAAGGCAAGAGGTCATTAATTTTGTTTCTAAGAGTAACAATTTTATCGTTAAAAAAGCATATAAAATCATTACTACTGAGTGCTATGGGAATAGAAGGCTCAATAGAGCTGTGGCTCTCTGTCAGCCTGGCTGCAGTGCTGAAAAGAAATCTTGCATTATTCTTATTCTCATCTATTAATGAAGAGTAGTAGGCTGCTCTCGCTTTACTCAGTGCTTTCTTATATTCATTGAGAGTAATATGCCAAATTAAACGAGATTCTTCAAGTTTAGTGGAACGCCATATCCTTTCAAGTTGTCTAGACTTTTTCTTTATTTTGCGGGTTTCGGCATTATGCCATGGAGCTAATCTATGTTGTTTTATTTTATTCTTTTTCAAAGGAGCAACAGAGTCTAATTTTATTCGCAGCGCATCTGTAGCACTATCAACAACATGATCGATTTGGGGTGGTGTACATTTTGTATAAGTTTCCTCCCCTACATGCAGACATGCTATCGAGTTAAGTATTGGTGTAATCTCTTCCTTAAATGTGGCTATAGCACTAACAGATAGGTTTCTGCTGCAGGAGCTTTTGACTAATGCTTTGTAGTCTCGTAACAGTACTTCAAAAGTTACTAAGAAATGGTCGGATAAAGCAGGATTATGCGGTTCGACTAATAGTTGCTCAATTTCAATACCATAAGTCAGAACAAGGTCGAGAGTGTGATTATAGCAGTGGGTTGGTTTATTTACACTCTGACAGAAACCAACAGAATCTAATATAGAGTTAAATGCAACAGTAAGGCTATTTTTATCATCGTCAACATGAATATTAAAGTCACCTACGATAATTACTTTATCTGTTTTAAGAACCAAAGCTGATAAAAACTCAGAGAATTCTGATAAGAATTCTGAATAAGGACCTGGTGCACGATACACTGTAACAAATAAGATTGGCTGCAAAGTTTTCCAGGTCGGATGCGTAAGACTAAAAACGAGGCTTTCAAAGGAGGTATAATTTAATTTTGGTTTAGTATTGATAAGTAAACTTGAGTCAAAGATTGCTGCAACTCCACCTCCTCGGCCCGTGCCTCGAGCAATATGAGTGTTGATATGGCTGGGTGGAGTGGCCTCATTTATGCTGACATATTCTTCATGTCTCAACCAAGTTTCAGTGACAGCATATATCAATATTATAATCTGATATTAAATCATTTACCAATATTGCTTTAGATGCTAGAGATCTTATGTTCAAGAGACTACATTTAATCTTCCTGTTTTGTTGCACTGTAGTAGTTGTTACATTTACTTGTATTAGGTTATTATGTATGACACCTCTATTAGGTTTTACCTTAAATTGTCCTTGGGCAGACACACACACCGCTAATATTGGGTATTTTATTGGGTTCGGGATTCCTATGGATGACTGCCAAGGAGAGAGCGCAGAGAAGCGTGTAAGGTCAGGGTTAGGGTTAGCCGTATAACCCTGGTCTCAACTCCAGTTTGTCATGGATTAAGTCCACAAAGCCCTGAAATGTTTTCCGAAATGAGATCTGCACCTTCCAAAGTCTCTCTTAATCAGACCAGGTTTTCCCCAGAAGGCTGTCCAATTATTTACGAAGCCCACATTGTTTGCTGGGCACCACCAAGACAACCAGCGCTGAAATGATGACATGCGGCTATACATGTCATCACTGATCAGATTGGGGAGGGGACCAGAGAAGATTACGGTGTCCGACATTGTTTTAGCATAACTACACACCGACTCCACATTAAGTTTGGTGCATTCTGATTGGCGTAAACGAACATCATTACCACCGACGTGAATAACAATCCTACTGTATTTACGTTTATTTTTAGCCAGCAGTTTAAGATGCGCCTCAACGTCGCCCGCTCTGGCCCCCGGAATGCATGTGACTGTGGAGGCTTCGGTCTCTAAATTCACGTGTCTCATAATAGAGCTACCAATAACCAGAGTTGGCTTCTCAGCGGGTGTCTCGCTGAGTGGGGAATATCTGTTAGTAGTGGGCAACTGTGGAGTTACAGTCGCTAAGAGAAGGAGAGTTGTGAGTGCTTAAGCTGTAGTAACGTGTGATTACAACGTCAGGCAGTTGCTTTACTTGTCTGTCCCTCTAATTGGCTCTAGTTGGTCCTGCTCCACCTCCCACACCGACACCGGATCCGTCCCCAGCAGAGAGGTGACGGTTGTTTGAAGTTTGTATACCATGTTCCTCTCCTTCACCTACAACCCAACTGGCATTGATTAGACCCTTAGACCCAGTGGTGTGTAGACCCCGGTGCCTGGCTGCAGGATGAGGACCTGGTCTGCCTGATAGGGTTGCTTTTTTTCTAAGTAGCTGATCTAAAAAGTGACCCTGCTATAAACTATTGACCCTGACCACTGAGCTTTCTGGGCCGTGGGGGAACCTGAACCCTGACACCATGTGCAGGTGGTGTTTCTCTGTGTGGTATATCAGGAGGACACATCCAAACCATGTAATCATTGTGATTTACCTGACCTCAGGTTCCCTGTTTGTAAAACTATTTTTTAACTAATGACCTACCTGTCGGTTCTGAAGGGATTTCTGATAATTTCTCCACCAGAAGATTCTGATTAATCTCCTTCAAAACGTTTCTGGTCACTTTAATAGTGTTAATGCAGTAGTTCAGAAACATGTGGTCCACAGTTTGCGTCCGAGATGCACCCTCTAGTCGACTCTTTGGGATTCCTTCAAATCCTAGGACCTCCTGCTGCAGGTGCCACTTGAATTCTTCAAAGTCCTCTTTCCCCAATTGTTCTAAAGTTCTGAAGAGGATCTTTTTCAGTGTCGCCATATTTTCTCCCTGCAGAGATCCAAAAAATACCAACAGAAAATATTATATAATCTTACATCTGAAATAACATGGGTTTATGCAAAAAAATACTTTCTTTGTTTTTCAAAGGTCCAGGTTCAGGTCCAGGTTCAAGTCCAGCTTCAGGTCCAACTTCAGGTACAGGTTCAGGTCCAGCAGAATGTGGTGTGTCCTCTAGGCTGGAACACAACACAGAGCTTTGAGTGAATAATGAGTGCTGAGCTGTGACATGGAGAAGAGTCATGGACAGTTGGAGATCTCACCTCTGAGCTTTGGTCTGGCTGTCGTGTTCCCCACACAGAGAGGGGGGGGCTCCCTCCTCTCTGTCCTCACACTGATCCATATCAGAGCCTCCACCTTCCCACAAACACAACAAGATGCTCATCACAACACATTAATGCCCAGCTACACGTTGATATTCCCAGTTTATGACCGGGCAACTCTCGGTCACAAATGGTTTATGATTGTAAGAACGCTGGCTTCGAGCCTGAGGGTCAGACAAGTGATTCAGTGTCTCCAGATGTTGGGGCTATCTCCAGTGTTCCCAGATGTTTAGGTTATCTCCCCCAATATGTTGATTACTCTCTGTGAACTAGTTAAAAGGTCTAGGAAGAGAGAGGCGCTTCAGAATTGACGTGGCAACCCTCCCGTGCAGTCAGAACCTCTGGCTGCTGTGACTCGTGATGTGAATTCTCCGGCCGATACTCGTAATAAACCATCAGTGTTTGACATCAAAGCTCCAACTCTCCTCGTGTCTCTCTGAGTCCTGACTCTCCATTGCTGCAGAAGTTTCCCTTACACATGTGGTTAACTTTGTTCATTGAGACAAAACTAAACACATACGCATCAAAACCACTTGGTTATGTTTAGAAAACAAGATAACGGATTTGCTTAAAATGTGTAAGTTTGTTAGTCTATGCATTCAAACTTTAATCACCCACTGAGATAACTTAGACTAAGTGAACTATCTAACACTCAGAGTCCTTCACCTCACTGAGCTGAAGTTATCAGCCTCAGTCTGACTGGAGAGGACTCTCCTCCACATCATTGTAGAAACATCTTCTTCTTCCGTTAGAGCAGCTAGCACTAGATGCTAATAACAACAGCGCCGGGTCCAGTGCGCCCTCCCTCTCTCCCTCGCTCACTCGCACTTTGGCTGTGAGCTGCGGGTGCCAGATAAGCCAACATCCCCCATTTTCATCACTTGCAGCGCCCATCGTACAGGGGAAATGAAAATTGTAACCGGGGTGAAAAAGGGTGTTACATTTACTTAATTATGAATGTTGTTACATCAAGGCCGAAAATTAGGATGAGCACCAACGGTCAAAACACATTTTTTTCCTCCCAGAGCTGCCAGCGCAGCGCCTCCACATATCTGGCGCCCTATGCGAACATCTATAACTCCAGTGCAACGGGCCGGCCCTGGTCTCAGGTTACACTGTAGGAAGTGTAGATACAACGCTACATTTCCCGCCCCGCTGCAGTCATACAGTAGGCTACGGAGAGCGGCGAGAAACATTTCCTCAGGCATCGAAAAGCGGAACCGAAATTCACATTTCTAAATGATGCCGTTGGAATCGAAATGTTGGAACCGGTTCCGAACCGGAACCGGTTCTCGGTACCCAACCCTAATGATGAGTGCCTCAACAACTGGCTTTACCTGCAGGGACAGGCAGCAACATTGAGAGATCTATGGATACATCTCTCAAGACCTGGGCTCCTGAATCTCAGAGCCTCTCCTTTCTCTCTCTCTCTCTCTCTCTCTCTCTCTCTCTCTCTCTCTCTCTCTCTCTCTCTCTCTCTCTCTCTCTCTCTCTCTCTCTCTCTCTCTCTCTCTCTCTCTCTCTCTCTCTCTCCTTACTAATCACTATCGTTTTAAAACTGTATGTTTGGTTTACTGTCCTATAGTATGTCATACCTGTTATTATTTATCCTGTAATTTTTGTATAACTATAATAATTATATAAAGGTGTACCTTGGAATTACTTTTTTACCTAAATGGTGACAAAAACGTTTGAGAGCGAGAGAGAGAGCGAGAGAGCAAGAGAGAGAGCACACCTTTATCTATTTAATAAAGTTGTAAAAAAGAAAGTAAGAAATCATTCCAATGTGTACTATAGGACATTAAAACGTTTAAAAGGGGAGGGATTAGTCAAATATGCATAAATAAAAAGAAAGAATGCTAACTAGGTAACATACGATAAGAATAAACAAGTTTAAATTATTTGTTGTGATCATATTCTAAAGACGTTTGGATTATTGAAAAGTATACAGCTCCCTTTCATCTGAGTGTTGAGAGCTGTTTCCATACATTCATGTTGGGCTCAAAGTAGGGCTGCTCAATAACCATAATCTCGATTATTTGGGTCAATAATTGATATCACGATTATTAAAAACCATTAACCATTTACTTTGAAAACATCAATTTATTGAAGAAAATAATTTGAAAAGCATGTTTTTAACAGTTGATTACCCTGAACTTTAAGTATAATTCAACTGAAAAACCTATTTAAAAAAAATAAAATCGTTTTATTTCGATTATGTTGTTTTCATGATCGTTGCAAGCCAAAATCGTAATTGCGATTAAAATACGATTAATTGAGCAGCCCTAGCTCAAAGTGCACCAGATTGATGCATTTAACTTCAACATTTAAAAAAAGTCTTCCTGGGAGTGCATGCCCCTGGACCCCCCTAGAGGAGGTGACGTCCACCACCAAATAAAGCAGGTTAAAATAATTAAATTGCATACATTTTATTACAGCACACAAAGGTTAAAGATAGCATATAATAATGTTACAATGTGCTAAATATATACACTGCAAAAAAACAAAAAAGAGGAGTAAAAGTAGCCCACGACTTGTTTTATTTTTTTAAAGTAGCTCTCATCCTAAAAAAGGTTGGAGACCCCTGTTATAGAACGATACATTTGACAATTTTAAGCTTGGCCTACCATTTTATTGGAGCGATGAGGAACAGGTGGGGCTTGAAAAGGCCCACCTGTTCAAAGCGGGGAATGACAGAAAAAGTTTGAGAACCACTGCAATAGGCACACACTGTAGACACTAATTAGAAGAAGACAGACTAAAACAGCAATGTACAGACGAATCAGATGATTAAACATGATCTTAAAATATATTTTATATTTATTTTGTTGTATTTTTTTGTAATAATTATTTGTAATACTTTCTGCTGACACTAGGTGGGGCTGTGCCTCTAATGACCAGTCGCCACTGCGTGTGTCATTATTGTATGATCAGTAGGACAAATGAACATATCCTGGCCTTGTCAAAGTTTTTAGTTAAAATAACTGCTGCTACTTCTTGTTGACTAACCACGTCCTCTTCCAGCAGCTCTGGCCCCACCCCCGAGTCTTCTGGTCTGCTTTCTGTCCCCAGAACCAGAACTAAACCTGGAGAAGTTCAGTTATTAGGCTCCCAACATCTGGAACAAACTCCCAGAAACCTGCAGGTCCTTTTAAATCCAGGCTGAAGACTTTTCCTGAACTATTCATATCTCACACTGCACTGTAACTGTTATTCATGTTGTACCTGTGTTGTTCTATATAAGCTTGTTGTATGTTTATTTAACACTAGAACCGCCAATGGGTACATTTTACCCGCACCTGTTTTTTTATTGTATGTAACTTTTTTTCAATAAAATATTAATGTCTCCCAGTCGGTGACTTTTCCTGAAAGTGTGTTATGTAACACCCTGTGTTGTTAAAAAATGTCAATATGAAGTCAGATTGAAAAAATCGCCAAAGAAATTTATATTTATACCTATTTCCGCCAGCGGGTAATATTTACCTCATAGAAATGCAGCGCTCCTCGCGCTATTGATTTCGCGAGAAACACCGGCTGTTGTTATGCCTGCTGTGACGTTAAATTACTCCGTTCTCCGCTTGTAATTGTGCCGTTAAAAGCTTCACAGTTATATTTATCATCTGAATTTGCCGAAACAAGTTTAATATTCTGAAAGCCAAGACTTCGTTTAATTTAAATCAGATTAAAACAAACTGTAACGGACCCTGCCGTGTTATCTATGATTACTATACTCTTACGTTCATAATTTCAGCCAGAGGGAGGGGGGGCGGCGCTGCTGGAAGAGCAGATTGCGAGTGAGAGGTGCTTGTCTTCGTCCCTTTACAAGCTTCAAAAATGTATTTATCGTGTGATTTTGGAAATACAAATTTCATATTCTGAAAGCCAAGACTTTGTTTGTTTAAAATCAAACAAAACACCCGAACCCTGAAAAAATAGTTTTTTACGTAAATCCACGTTTATTCTGAAATGAGCGACTTCCGACTGATTTCGATAGAGCGGGTCACATATAATATGAAAAGCTGAGAGTCCACAGATTATATTGGTATACATTTCATCCCTGTGCGATCAAAACTCACCGTTCTGTATGGTACATTGTACCTTGGAAATCAATAGCGGGTAAACTTTACCCGTTGGCGGATATAGGGATACAGCGACCTCTGGCGGTTCTAGTGTTAATTCTCTTTGCGTTTGACTTTGACTGTTTTTAAATAACATTTTACAATGTGTTTCCGCTGCACTATTTCTTAATGCTCTTAATGTCTTTCATTTTTGTAACAGACTCCTGTGGGAGGATCCTCACCTGCTGAACTCTCTCCAGGTCCACAGAAACACGGCTGATCTCGTCCTCCTCAGTCCTGGTTCTGCCTGCTATTCCCTTATATCTCCTTTTATGCAACAGGTTGAACACCAACTGTCGCAGGTGTGACTTCCGTGAAAGAGGAACTCGGTGCTTCCGCTCTGAGTTGCAGAGGGGGGAAGGGGGCGGAGTTTGAAGTGCTGCAATAGTTTTCCACTCAGGAGGAACTTGTACAGAAAGACAAACGTATAATATGAGAGTGAGGTCTGTCTTTGTGTTTAGCACATGTCTGTTTTGTTCACCCACATGCCTTTGCTGATAAATACTCCGTTTCTAAACTGAGTTGTTCTCAGGACTGCAAAGATGCACTTCAGAGTGACTGAGCCCAGTCAGTGTGAGAGGGGGTGTAGTTCTGCTAGCTGTCCACTAGATGCTGCTAACTGACCCTCTAATGAAACACAGGTCAGGGTGAATGGTCAGTGTGAGAGGGGGTGTAGTTCTGCTAGCTGTCCACTAGGTGCTGCTAACTGAGCCTCTAATGAAACACAGGTCAGGGTGAATGGTCAGTGTGAGAGGGGGTGTAGTTCTGCTAGCTGTCCACTAGATGCTGCTAACTGACCCTCTAATGAAACACAGGTCAGGGTGAATGGTCAGTGTGAGAGGGGGTGTAGTTCTGCTAGCTGTCCACTAGGTGCTGCTAACTGACCCTCTAATGAAACACAGGTCAGGGTGAATGGTCAGTGTGAGAGGGGGTGTAGTTCTGCTAGCTGTCCACTAGGTGCTGCTAACTGACCCTCTAATGAAACACAGGTCTGAAAAAATGAAAACTCTTAAATGAGATCAAGTCACACATTGAGGAGATGTTCCTTCATAGATACAGCTGTAAATATCAGCAGAAATGTTACTGAGCACAACACAGACTCTCCACATCGCGAGGGTTTCAGGTGAGAGTCACTTTTTAAAAACACAAAGTAAAATCAATCAGATCTTCTGCACTTTAAAGGGTTCTGCTGATGTTCTGGTGTATGTAACGTTGCTCTGTAACACTCAATACACGATCACTTGATGTATGTAAAAGGTTATTTTCAATGAGGAGTAAAACATAGAAGGAACACAATCTGAAGTTGACAGAGCCGGCATTTTATTAAACATTAAACAACACTTTCAGCCCTCTGCTAATTCAGACAGTATAATGAAATATGGCCCACAAATTAAATGTATCATATATTGTACTACTTCAATATATATGTACAAATATATATGACAGTATTCATGTGTGCCCACCTTTTAAATCAATTAAAGTTAGAAACATTTGTAAACAAATCTTAGTTGATATAAAAAGCCCAATAAATTATTTCCATATAAAGCTTGAAATCTTTCTATCTCCTCTCATTATAATCACTCTGAAGTTTCTGTTTGAAGGAATGAGCTGCTAACTCAATAAAATAAACCCTCTGGAGAGCTGAGCTGAAGGCTGTTGTTTTTCTTAAAGCATTTTCAAGAATCAACAATCATTTACCTACTTTTGATTCATTTGTCCAACTTAGAACTGAACTGATAAGGAGACATTAATCACCCAATAAAAGACTCTCTGGGGACACAGCCTTCAGAATAAAAGACTCTCTGGGGACACAGCCTTCAGAATAAAAGACTCTCTTGGGACACAGCCTTCAGAATAAAAGACTCTCTGGGGGGACAGCCTTCAGAATAAAAGACTTTCTGAGGACACAGCCTTCAGAATAAAAGACTCTCTGGGGACACAGCCTTCAGAATAAAAGACTCTCTTGGGACACAGCCTTCAGAATAAAAGACCCTCTTGGGACACAGCCTTCAGAATAAAAGACTCTCTGGGGACACAGCCTTCAGAATAAAAGACTCTCTGAGGACACAGCCTTCAGAATAAAAGACTCTCTGAGGACACAGCCTTCAGAATAAAAGCCTCTCTGAAAAAAACTGACAGTAAAGACACAATCAGTGAGCCAGATTTAAAACACCAACCCTTAAACCCAGAACAGGAAGTGATCTCTTCCTACAGAGGACACAGAGACGCTGAGGAGACACCAGACACTAACCCAAACCAGAACCCAGCATAGAGAGGTTCAGTGAATGTGGTTCTGATGGTGTGGAGGTGGGTCAGTGTGTCAGAGGAGACTCTGTAGAAGGAGAGAGAGCCAGCAGGAAGATCCAGATACACTGCTACTCTACCAGAGGGGGAGAAGGAGGAGGAGGAAGAGGAGGAGATGCGTATTGATGTGTTATTATGACAGACATCGTAACCATAACCAGTGCATTTCAGACTCCAGGACTGATCATTCTCTCCAAACCAACAGTCCCCTCTGTTTCCTTTCCTGCTGATTCCTCTGTAAGTCACTGATATACGAACCCCTCCTCTCCACTCGAACTCCCAGTAACAGCGACCAGTCAGAGCCTCTCTACACATCAGCTGAGGCAAGTAGGAGTCAAACCTCTCTGGATGATCAGGATATGGCTCCTCCTCTCTCACACATGTCACCTTCCCGTTGTTGTCAGACAGTTTGAGTTCTCTGTATGCTGTGTTTGAGTCCAGGGTGAGTTCACAGGAATCTGATGAGAGACACAGACAGCAGTTTATCATCAGACCCACCTGAAGGCTTTACTCTCTGTTGGTGATATTTTCTATAATAGCGCTATATAAGGCCCCGTCCACACGGAGACGATTTCAGTTGAATGTGCTAATATTACCAGGGGTTTTCAAAGTGTGGGAAGGTGAGCCTCCCCTCAGAGAACATAAGAACAGCCGCGCCCCCCCCTCCGAATTATTATTGCTATTATTATTAGGGCCTGAGCACGAAGTGTGCGAAGACCTATTGTAATGTATAGAATTATTATTATAATTCTTAAGTCTGGGGATTGGACCTGTTTTTGAGGGGGTTACGACACTATTAATGTAGCGACATTTGGCAACGCCGGCAGGACGGGTGACAAATGTTACATTTTGGATTCGATGGGTGAAACATTTCCCACATGCTCTCTAGCGCCACCTGAAATTTGGCACACTTACCCGGGTGGAGCAGCTCTACCTATTATCCTCTTGTATCCCGAAGCTCCGCTTACTTTGATTTTTTTATTAGCATAATGTGAAAAACAGTGAAATGTTAACTTCACTTTCCATTTTTTGATTTTGACTTAGTGCACAGCATCAGTGGAGGGTCAGACACATTACCGTAGAAAATGAGCACGAGATTTGAAAAAATGTGTTCGACATCAATCAAAACGTATTAACAAAAAGGTGTGGCCTAGACATAAATGTTAACAATTCATCCGAAATGTATCCAAATATCACAGATTTCAGTGGATAAATTCAGTCTGTCTTGGGGAATAGGCACAAAAAAGCACGTTAATTTTGGCGAATAGGGGGCACCAAAAACACAACAAATGTATACCTCAAGAACGGGTGGACAAAATAAATATATTTTAGACATTCCGCATGGAATTTCGGACATATTTCAAAATGGCTTCCATTATCCCCGCCCCCCATAAAGTGGGGTCCACTGAATTTGCAGTCCCGTCGCCACCATATTTGTGCCGGACACAACATATGCGTGTGGTGCATGTTATTGGACCCTAGGTGGCGGTCTTCTAATAGGGTTGTACTTGTACTGCATGGGGGGTGGCAGAAAGTCAATATGAGAGCCCACTTACCACATATTAAACAAATATTTTTACCATGTACTTATACTTATGGGGGGGGGGGTGTCTGGGAATCTGAAGTATGGAAACTTAAACCCACCCATGATTTTTTTTTCAATAACATTTAAAATTTCTCACATAATCCTGATTTACGTGAATAGTCTGAGAGGCTAGTGCTGGAGAAGAATGAGCAAATTGAAAAAAATTCCAAAAATGTGCTTGGCGCTCCGAGCCTTTGAGAGTGTGTTGTTTAGCTTGTGTGGAACCCGCTTGCAAAATATGGGGACCCTGCGACCTTCCACAAGGTCAAAACCGAGGTCAGAGGTCACGTTTTCATGCCGTACTGTGCCCTTTATGGCGGAAAGGAAGGTCCGACCGCCTTGAACCTGCTCTCATTAGAACCGGCTCGAAAAGTACATGCAGATTGATGCCTCTGCTGCTCCTAATGTCAAAGGTTACGGCTTGAAATGTAACAAAGCTCCAAAGGTCAAAGGTCACGCTTTCATGCTGTACGGTGCCCTTTACAGCACAAAGGAAGGTCCGACCGCTTGGAGCTTGATGTCATTTTAACCATCTTGGAGAGCAGATGCAAATGTATGCAAATGGATGCCTCTGGTGCGACTACATTTCAAAGGTTACGGCTTAAAATGTACCAAAACCTTCCGTTAAGGCCTTTTGGGAAGCCGCAGTGCTCCGTGAGTGTTTAAAGTACTTTGCAAAGGGCTAAAGAGATAATTCTTTCACAGGGGGCCTCTAAATAGGGCCCCGATCAGGAATCTGAAGTATGTAAACTGTAACCCACCCAGAACTGTTTTTCAATAAAATGTCAAACTTTCTCACAAAATGCTGTCTGGAGCTTAGCATCTGACAGGCTTGTGTTGGCAGAGGGGAAGAACATTTAAAAAAATTAAAAAAATGTGGTTGGCGCTCCGAAACTTCAAGAGTGTGTTGTTGCACTTGTGTGGAACCCGCTTGCAAAATTTGGGGACTCTGCGACCTCGGACAAGGTCAAAACCGAGGTCAGAGGTCACATTCGCAATGCCGACAGTACCCTCGATGACGCAAAGGAAGTTCCGACCGCTTTGAGCTTGCTCTCATTAGAACCGGCTCGAAGATTACATGCAGATTGATGCCTCTGCTGCTCCTAATGTGAAAGGTTACGGCTTAAAATGTAACAAAGCTCCAAAGGTCAAAGGTCACGCTTTCATGCCGTACGGTGCCCTTTACAGCACAAAGGAAGGTCCGACCGCTTTGAGCTTGATGTCATTTTAACCATCTCGGAGAGCAGATGCAGATGAATGCCTCTGGTGCGACTAAATGTCAAAGGTTACGGCTTAAAATGTAACAAAACCTTCCGTTAAGGCCTTTTGAGAAGCCGCAGTGCTCCGTGAGTGTTTAAAGTACTTTGAAAAGGGCTAAAGAGATAATGTTTTCACAGGGGGCCTCTAAATAGGGCCCAGATCAGGAATCTGAAATATGGGCACCCTAGCCCACCCAGAACCTTTTTTCAATCAAATGCCATCATGCATTACTGCCATTGGCGTCTGACTGCCCTAGCTCCGCCCCCTGCGGTTCTAGAGACTCACGGAGGGTACCATTGGATGCGGAATAATTAACGGTGGGGAATAGCCATTGAGCCCGAACCGATCAGACGTTGTTATCAAAAGATACGAATTAGTAGCACGATCGGACAAATGAGCTTTTCATTGGAATAATATTGATATAAAATCAAGCATTTGAGTGACGTAATTGATATTCACAGCAAATGTTCCCCGCTATATGTAGTACACTGGTGTATAATTTCAGGGATCCAGCTGCTACCGTTTCGCTCCTATAAGATATTTTTAATAAAAAAAACGTGAAATCCCTTCCTCTGGTTCTTCCAAAAGTTAACGTGCTTTTTCTGACTCTGGAGGAATGTAAGGGGAGTTGTCAGGGGACTCTACCCACATATGAGGCACTATTTTCGGATACATTTCATCCATTTTCACCCCTTCCTCTGGTTCTTCCAAAAGTTAACATACTTTTTCTGACTCTGGAGGAATATAAGGGGAGTTGTCAGGGACTCTACCCGCCTTACGGGACACTATTTTCAGATACTTTTTTTCCATTTTCACCCCTTTTCTATGGATCTCAAAAAAAGTTAACTCAGACTTTATTAAATTATTTTTTTATATATGACTTAATTTTTAAATATAGTGGGGATAGTGGAATTAACTAGTACCCAGTACTGGGAGGGACTGACTTTGATTGCAGATATAGCAATATTTGAATAAAAAAAAAAGTGCACCACAATATATATATAGTATAATATCTATAATATATTATAATAATTCTATTTTGACTACCAGTTTCGGGACCTACCGGACCAAAGACCAGTGCTTATCTCAATGCCCCACAAGTGGCGCTGAGAGCTTATGGAGAATAAGTGTGCTTTATAGATTCGTCAATAGAGTAATGAGACATTTAGCTTTGTTTTCCACCAGTAAAATGTACAAACGACACATCAATTCACATCTACAGATGAAAACGAAGCGAATGGACGTACTGCCAGACTCATAGTGTGTATAAATCGAGACGTGAGATCTATCTCCCCTGCTCTCTCCGTTTCTCAACAATGACGTCACTTTCAGCTTCACTTTAATAATTTCAATGAGCAAAATACATTTCCCTTTGTTTTCCACCATCAAAATGGACAAACAATGCGATCAAGACGAAGTGAATGGAAGTACTCCATAGACTCCTAGCATGTAGAGTTTTTCTGTTTTAGCACTATTTACATTTCTGGTTAGCCCAGAAATGTGAGAGATCTCACGTCTCAATTTACACACACTAGGAGTCTGCGAGTAATTCCATTCGCTTCGTCTTCATCTGTAGATGTGATTTGATGTGTCGTTTGTACATTTTGATGGTGGAAAACATAGGTAAATATGCCGTTCAGAATGTTTATAATAGACAACACAGCTATAAGCTTGAGGCGATCCAGGTCGCTACACGGGTGACACGGGATCGAAACTCCTGTCAGACTCTCCATATTATATAGCAGAACAAATACATTTATACAAAAACATTTAAGAAACATTATAAGAACAATCATTGGGAACATTTAAAAACATTATACACATTAATTTCATCATATTAATCATATGAATCATATATCACACAATGGTGTGATGTGAAAAGCCATTGCTACGTTTTAAAACTTGTAAACACGCGTTCAGGAGTCTGAAAGTGGTTTCATTAGCTTCGTATTGATTTGTGGATGTGATTTGATGTGTTGTTTTGTCAATTTTGATTGCCAAAATGATAGAGAAATGTCTTTTTACTTTATAGTGGAGTCTATATATGATACTTTTGTTCGATAAGCTTTTAGCGCCACTTGTGGGGAAATGGAATGAGACTCGCTCCTTGGTGTGGTGAGAGCGAATCCCGCCCATGGCATCAAGTCTTGAGTTCCTTGAATTCATTATTATATGTGACCCAAGTCAATATGGGTGCATATTTAATAGTTATAACAATTATTATTATAATTATTATGGAATTATTAATAATATTGAGAAGTGGGCTTCCATATTGAGATGTGGGTCATCGCCCCAATCCCCATAGGTATATATAGATAACTTTTAATAGGAATCTCTGTTTGACATATGTTCAGAATGTGCTATTTATGCAGAAATAGCACATTCTGAATGACCCAGTGTACACATCGTTGTGTACCACCGTGTCACAGCCTGCTGCTGCTGCATTCACATAACTTTTACCCAGATTTCACTGCTCACTGCACCACAGCGCTACTTATGAATTGACCCAAGTGCATATTTAATAGTTATAAAAACTATTATTATTATTATTTTGGAATTATTAATAATATTGAGAAGTGGGCTTCCATATTGAGATGTGGGAGTCCTGAAGTGGGAACCCCCCAGGCAAGTGGGCTTCCATATTGAGATGTGGGATCTACAAGTTATGGAGTGTACAGCAGGACCATATGCAAGACCACTTACTCCATATATCAAAGCCAGTTCATGCTAAGTTATTGAGTGTACAGCAGGACCGTATGCAAGCCCACTTACTCCATATATCAAAGCCAGTTAATGCTAAGTTATTGAGAGTACAGCAGGACCATATGCAAGCCCACTAACTCCATATATCAAAGCCAGTTCATGCTAAGTTATTGAGTGTACAGCAGGACCATATGCAATCCCACTTACTCCATATATCAAAGCCAGTTAATGCTAAGTTATTGAGCGTACAGCAGGACCATATGCAAGCCCACTTACTCCATATATCAAAGCCAGTTAATGCTAAGTTATTGAGTGTACAGCAGGACCATATGCAAGCCCACTTACTCCATATATCAATGCCAGTTCATGCTAAGTTATTGAGTGTACAGCAGGACCATATGCAAGCTCACTTACTCCATATATTGGACACCCCAGACTGCGTGGGGCCTCACCTTGTGGAGGGGTCCTCAACTGAGCTGCAAATGCGGCGCACCTATGCGCTTATGTGGCACAATTAGTGTGGCGCGGTAAGGCTCCACTGGATGACCACTGCGGTCATCGAAACAGAGGGCCTCATCATATCACTTTGCGTGGGGCCTCAAGTTGGCCAGGGACAGCCCTGATCCTTTCTATAATAGCGCTATATAAGTGTCATAATATTATAAAGTTTAAAGGCGATGCATGTCAGTCGTGTAATGAATAAATACCACCTCCATCATCTTTGTCTTTAGAGAGAAGCTGACTGATCCACACTTACACTTCCTCAGACCTGGTTTTAGCCTCTGCTCTCCACCGTGGTCCAGCCTGGAGGAAGAAACACAGTCAGGGTGATGCTCTATCCAACATGAGTCCTAGCTGCTGGTACCTCGTGGAGCGGAGTTTACTTTCTTAGAGGAAGCTTTTTTGTTGGCATTTAGTGTCAAAAATTGTCACAGCATATTGTACATTGCATCTTTACAGGAAGGACATACATCTGTTCATAGTTCTGTTCAGCAATATGCACATTATGACACAAAAAACACAGATGAGAAAGATATAAAGAAAAAAAGAAAACAACAGCGAGCAATTAGGGAGTAGACATGAGTCCTGCTGTGAGTGTAGCTGTGTTAGCCGAACTCAGTCAGAACTATCCAAACTGAACCGCTGTTGATCACTTGCGTCTGTCTGTCCATACCTGAGTGTCTCCAGTCTCCAGAGGGGGTCCTCCAGTCCAGCAGACAGCAGCTTCTCTCCTGAGTCTCCTGGATGATTGTAGCTCAGGTCCAGCTCTCTCAGATGGGAGGGGTTGGAGCTCAGAGCTGAAGCCAGAGAAACACAGCCTTCCTCTGTGACCAGACAGCCTGCCAGACTGGAACCAGGGAATACAGTAAACTCAGTGTTTTAAAAAGCAGAAGGAAAAACATACAGACGTCGACCATCTTCATCAACATGAACCAGAAGCTGGATAAAAAGGATTAAAAGTTAAACTGCTTGAAAATAAAAGGTGAACCCTGACCTGAGAGTCTCCAGTTCACAGTGTGGACTCTCCAGTCCAGCAGACAGCAGCTTCACTCCTGAATCCTGCAGGTCGTTGTTACTCAGGTCCAGCTCTCTCAGACTAGAGGACTGGGAGCTGAGGACTGAGGACAGAGCTGCACAGCTTCTCTCTGACAGCTTACAGCCACTCAGCCTGGGGAGGGATTAGCAATGAACACCATTTATTTTATTTATCATTTTTAAAACTGATCAATGTTGTTTCTATCTCCACTTACAGAGCTTCCCTGGAGGCTTTGACCACTGGCAGCAGCCTCAGAAGAGCCTTCTCTGAAGCAGAGTATTTATTCAGGTCAAAGACATCCAGATCTTCTCCTGATGACAGTAAGATGAAGACCAGAGCTGACCACTGAGCAGGAGACAGATTATCTGTGGAGAGACTTCCTGAACTCAAGTACTGTTGGATCTGCTCCTCTAGAGAACGATCATTCAGTTCATTCAGACAGTGGAACAGGTTGATGCTTCTCTCCAGAGACGGGTTCTCATTTATCTTCTTCTTGATGTACTCAACTGTCTCCTGGTTGGTCTCTGAGCTACTTTCTGTTTCTTTCAGCAGGCCATGTAGGAGTTTCTGATTGGTCTGCAGTGAAACACCCAGGAGGAAGCGGAGTAACAAGTCCAGGTGTCCGTTTGGACTCTGTAAGGCCTGGTCCACAGCCCTCTGGTAGAGATGTGTTAGTGTAGGTTGAGGTCTGAATACTTTAAGCAACCAGGAGGTTGTTGATTCTTCTGCCAGCAGGTTGACTCCAGAGGTGATGAAGGTCAGATGGACATGAAGAGCAGCCAGAAACTCCTGAACGCTCAGATGGACGAAGCAGAACACCGTGTCCTTGTACAGGTCACCCTCCTCTCTAAAGACCTGTGTGAACACTCCTGAGTACACTGAGGCTGCTCTGATATCGATGCCACACTCTGTCAGGTCGTGATCATAGAAGATCAGGTTGCCTTTCTGCAGCTGCTCAAAAGCCAGTTTCCCCAGAGCCTCCATCATCTTCCTGCTCTCTGGACTCCAGTGTGGATCCGTCTCAGCTCCTCCATCATACTTGACGTTCTTCACTTTGGACTGAATCACCAGGAAGTGGATGTACATCTCAGTCAGGGTCTTGGGCAGCTCTCCTCCCTCTCTGGTTTTCAACACTTTCTCCAGAACTGAAGCAGAGATCCAGCAGAAGACTGGGATGTGGCACATGATGTGGAGGCTTCGTGAGGTCTTGATGTGGGAGATGATGGTGCCGGCCTGCTCCTGATCTCTGAATCTCTTCCTGAAGTACTCCTCCTTCTGTGGGTCAGTGAACCCTCGGACCTCTGTCACCATGTCCACACACTCAGGAGGGATCTGATTGGCTGCTGCAGGTCGTGTGGTTATCCAGAGGCGAGCCGAGGGAAGCAGCTTCCCCCTGATGAGGTTTGTCAGCAGCACATCCACTGAGGTGGACTCTGTGACATCAGTCAGGACCTCAGTGTTGAGGAAGTCCAGAGGAAGTCGACACTCATCCAGACCGTCAAAGATGAACACAACCGAGAACTGATCAAACCTGCAGATTCCTGCGTCTCTGGTTTCAGAGAAGAAGAGATGAACAAGTTCCACCAAGCTGTATTTTTTCTTCAGCCTATTTAGCTCTCTGAAAGGTAATGGAAATGTGAACTGGATGTCCTGGTTGGCTTTGCCTTCAGCCCAGTCCAGAGTGAACTTCTGTGTTAAGACTGTTTTCCCGATGCCAGCCACTCCCTTTGTCAACACCCTGATTGGTGCATCTCTTCCAGGTGAGGCTTTAAAGAGGTCTTCTTGTTTGATGGTTGTGTCTGGCCTGTCTGGTTTCCTGGATGCTGTTTCAATCTGTCTGACCTCATGTTCTTCAGCTGTAGTTTCTCCCATGGTGATGTGGATCTCTGTGTAGATTTCATTTAGAGGTCTTGAATTACCCTTTTCCATGATTTTCTCAATTTTATTCTTCAGGTTGAATTTGAGGTTCCCTTGGCACTGAGTAAGAATCTCTGAATGATGAAAAAATAAAATCACAATTGAGACAATACTACAATTAACATAAAATAACCATCACAAGTTTGGTTCATAATTTTACACATTTTTGACATGACAGTCGATTATTTTCCTTGGATCAAGACGCCGCATCTTGTTGCTTTCCAAAAATGTTTCTTTGAAAAAAGATATTTTCGAAACCAGGATGAACAATCAGTGGTCCCCAGAGAACCATGGCCCTAACCCTGACGACTCTTATTCCTGCTGCTGGAAGACGAGGCACGACCCTGGCAGATCGACCTCTGAGGATGTGGACTCAGCTCTCACTCCAGTTATACAGGAAGTGGATTGCTCTTAGTAATTGTCCCAATACTGCATAATCCTGCAATAGGCTACTATCAACAAGACGCCCTGGGGGTCACAGTAATAATCTTTCCCTTCGTCCATAAGACAGGGTGGATGGAAAACTCTATTGACTCCTTCTTGCAAATGTGTAGCCCCAGCCTAACTACTGAACGTATCCCCAGCTGGTGCCCTGACCCAGAGACTGCAAGAGAGCAAGATACTCTGAACTGTTGGTCGATGCGTCGGCAGAGAGAACAGGGACAGCTTTCATCTCAATGAACCTCAAAGGTGAACTGGGTAACTCTGGGAAAGGAGAGAGCCTAATCCCTATCCAGGAGTTTCTTTCCAGAGCTGGTTCAATGTGTAGAGGTGAGCCCAACTTTGTCTAGTTGGTCCTGCTCCACCTCCCACACCGGCACTGGATCCGTCCCCAGCAGAGAGGTGACGGTTGTTTGAAGTTTGTATACCATGTTCCTCTCCTTCACCTACAACCCAACTGGCATTGATTAGACCCTTAGACCCAGTGGTGTGTAGACCCCGGTGCCTGGCTGCAGGATGAGGACCTGGTCTGCCTGATAGGGTTGCTTTTTTTCTAAGTAGCTGATCTAAAAAGTGACCCTGCAAGAGACTATTGACCCTGACCACTGAGCTTTCAGGGCCGTGGGGGAACCTGAACCCTGACACCATGTGCAGGTGGTGTTTCTCTGTGTGGTATATCAGGAGGACACATCCAAACCATGTAATCATTGTGATTTACCGGACTTCAGGTTCCCTGTTTGTTCAACTATTTTTTAACTAATGACCTACCTGTCGGTTCTGAAGGGATTTCTGATAATTTCTCCTCCAGAAGATTCTGATTAATCTCCTTCAAAACGTTTCTGGTCACTGTAATAGTGTTAATGCAGTAGTTCAGAAACATGTGGTCCACAGTTTGCGTCCGAGATGCACCCTCTAGTCGACTCTTTGGGATTCCTTCGAATCCTAGGACCTCCAGCTGCAGGTGCCACTTGAATTCTTCAAAGTCTTCTTTCCCCAATTGTTCTAAAGTTCTGAAGAGGATCTTTTTCAGTGTCGCCATATTTTCTCCCTGCAGAGATCCAAAAGATACCAACACAAAATATTATATAATCTTACATCTGAAATAACACGGGTTCATGAAAAAAACAACATTCTTCCTTTTTCAGCAACAATACTACTTATTTTAAGGCAAATAACCTACTACTTCAGGTTCAGGTCCAGGTTCAGGTCCAGGTACAGGTTCAGGTCCAGATCCAGGTTCAGGTCCAGGTTCAGGTCCAGGTCCAGGTCCAGGTATAGGTTCAGATCCAGGTCCAGGTCCAGGTATAGGTTCAGATCCAGATTTAGGTCCAGGTCCAGGTCCAGGTATAGGTTCAGATCCAGGTCCAGGTCCAGGTCCAGGTCCAGGTCCAGGTCCAGGTCCAGGTCCAGCAGAATGTGGTGTGTCCTCTAGGCTGGAACACAACACACAGAGCTCTGAGTGAATAAGGAGTGCTGAGCTGTGACATGGAGAAGAGTCCTGGACAGTTGGAGATCTCACCTCTGAGCTTTGGTCTGGCTGTCGTGTTCCCCACACAAAGAGGGGGGGGCTCCCTCCTCTCTGTCCTCACACTGATCCATAGCAGAACCTCCACCTTGACACAAACACAACAACATGCTCATCACAACAAGAACATCACAGGACACATTAATGCCCCTCCTCTCAGATGTCCTCTCAGATGTCCCACAGCCCCCGGCCCACTCAGAAACTCAGTTTTTTGACCCCTAATATGTTTTTGTGATTGTCAAGACTTCTTACAGCACACCCAGAAGTCATCAAATGTCTCAGTTTTAAATATGTGGTTAACTTGTTAATTGAGACAAAACTTAATTTACTACAGTTCAGCTTTCAACACCATTGTGCCCTCCACGCTGGTCATCGAGAACAGAGACCTCGGGCTCGACAGCGCCCTCTGTGACTGGATCCTGAACTTCCTGACGGGCAGACCCCAGGCATTACGGGTGGGAAACATTATATCCTCCACCCTGATCCTCAACACCGGAGCCCCTCAAGGTTGCGTGCTCAGCCCTCTCCTCCTTGTTCACAAACGACTGCATGGCCACACACAGCTCCAACACTATCTGTAAGGGAAACTTCTGCAGCAATGGAGAGTCGGGACTCAGAGAGACACGAGGAGAGTTGGAGCTTTGATGTCAAACACTGATGGTTTATTACGAGTATGGGCCGGAGAATTCACATCACGAGTCACAGCAGCCAGAGGTTCTGACTGCACGGGAGGGTTGCCACGTCAATTCTGAAGCGCCTCTCTCTTCCTAGACCTTTTAACTAGTTCACAGAGAGTAATCAACATATTGGGGGAGATAACCTAAACATCTGGGAACACTGAATCACTTGTCTGACCCTCAGGCTCGAAGAGTACACCTTGGAGTCCACAAACACAGAGAAGAAATGTTCCAGCGTTCTCACAACCATAAACCATTTGTGACCGAGAGTTGCCCGGTCATAAACTGGGAATAACAACATATAGCTGGAGCAGCCCATTCCTTAAGGGCGATAACAGACGTCAGGATTGGTCATAAACATCAAAGGGCAAAAAGATTAGATATCTAGGAGTAAAGGAGAATTATTCCCTAACACTATCGTGAAGTTTGCTGACGACACGACCTGATCACCAACGGCAACGAGACGGCGTCCAGAGAGGAGGTCAAAAACCTGACATCTTGGTGCCAGGATTTCAACCTCCATCTCAACGTCAGCAAAACCTAGGAGCTGATTGTGGATTACTGGAAGCAGCAGAGAGAGGGACACGCCCCCATCGCCATCAATGGGACTACTTGGAGAGAGTCAGCAGCTTCAGGTTCCTCTATGTCCACATCACTGAGGACCTGAAATGGATTCTTCACTGAGGACCTGACATGGACTCTTCACTGAGGACCTGACGTGGACTCATCACTGAGGACCTGACATGGACTCATCACTGAGGACCTGACATGGACTCATCACTGAGGACCTGACATGGACTCATCACTGAGGACCTGACATGGACTCTTCACTGAGGACCTGACGTGGACTCTTCACTGAGGACCTGACGTGGACTCATCACTGAGGACCTGATGTGGACTCTTCACTGAGGACCTGACGTGGACTCTTCACTGAGGACCTGACGTGGACTCATCACTGAGGACCTGATGTGGACTCATCACTGAGGACCTGACATGGACTCTTCACTGAGGACCTGACGTGGACTCTTCACTGAGGACCTGATGTGGACTCATCACTGAGGACCTGACATGGACTCATCACTGAGGACCTGACTCCTATTAGTATTATTATGCAATACCCGCGACCCGACCCGCATCATCTTTGTTTTACCCAGAACCGAACCCAGGAAAAAGCGTTTGAAAAAATACCACCCTCGAATCACCTTTTTTGCGGGTACCCGACCTGCAGGACTCTGATATGAAGAGCTGTGTGGCTCTGAGTGCTAGCAGCTAACGGCTGATGTTGGTGTTGTGTTTCGCATTGAAGATGACGTCACGGCTCTGCCTAATAACAATAATAAATTATATTTCTATAGCGCTTTTCTTGAACCCAAAGACACTTTACATTTGGGAGGGAGGGTAGACAAACAAAACAAAACCAAAAAGAAACAAAGAAACAAAACAAAAACAGAAAAGCAGTCAGGAGGAAGTTGGTTGAAAAGGGGGGGGGCTTATGGATACAGAGTTGAGAGGGGCGGGGCTTATGGATACAGAGTTGAAGAGGTGGGTTTTGAGGCGGGACTGGAACAGGGTGAGGGACTCAGACTCACGGAGGTCTTGGGGGAGGGAGTTCCAGAGCTTCGGGGCTGCCACAGAGAAGGCTCTATCCCCGAAGCTCCGGAGTTTGGCCTTGAGGGTGGAAAGCAAACCGGCTGAGGTGGATCTGAGGGACCGGGGTGGTTGGTAGAGGATCAGGAGGTCAGTGAGGTAGGGGGGGGCAGATGGTGGAGGGCTTTGAAAGTGAGGACCAGGAGTTTGTAGTGTATGCAGTGTGAAACGGGGAGCCAGTGGAGTTCTTTGAGGACCGGGGTGATGTGATGCCAAGGTTGCGTGCCTGGGTGGAGGGGGAAACAGGGGTGCCATCAATGGTGACTGTCAGGTTGGGGGTTTTGCTGAGGGTGGATTTGGATCCGATGAGGAGGAGTTCATTTGTATTGCTGTTGAGTTTTAGGAAGTTGTGTTGCATCCAGGATTTTATTGCAGTCAGACAGGATTCGATGTGGGTGAGGGGGGGGTTGTTGGGGGATTTGGTGCTGAGGTAAATCTGGGTGTCGTCGGCATAGCAGTGAAAGTCCAGGTTGTATTGGCGGAGAATCTGACCAAGGGGGAGGATGTAGATGATGAAGAGGAGGGGGCCGAGTACTGAACCTTGGGGAACACCTTGGGTGACTGAAGCTGTGGCAGAGGAGTGGTTGTTGAGGGAGATGAAGTGGGATCTGTCGGAGAGGTAGGACTGGAGCCACCTGAGTGCAGTACCTTCGATACCGATGTCATGGAGTCGGGTAAGCAGGATGGTGTGGCTCACGGTATCGAAGGCTGCACTCAGGTCGAGGAGGATAAGGATGTTGAGGGAACCGGTGTCAGCAGAGGTGAGGAGGTCATTGAGGACTTTGATGAGGGCCGTTTCTGTGCTGTGATGGGGACGAAAACCAGACTGAAGGGGTTCAAAAAGCTGGTTGGTTTGGAGATGGCGGTGGAGTTGTTTGGAGATGATGTGTTCTATTGTTTTTGAGAGAAAGGGGAGGTTGGAGACGGGGCGGTAGTTACTGAGGGAGGAGGGATCCAGACCGGGTTTCTTGAGGATGGGAGTGACAGCAGCAGTTTTGAAGGCAGAGGGAACGGTTCCTTGGGACAGGGAGGAGTTGAACAGGTTGACAAGGTAGGGGCAGAGGACGGGGAGACAGGACTTCAGTAGAGGGGTGGGTAGAGGGTCAAGCGAGCAGGTTGTGGGTTTGGAGGAGCTGATCAGTTTGAGTATTTCAGGGGGGGTAACCAGAGTGAACTGGGAGAGGCGGCCGTGGGGAGGAGGAAGGCTCGGGAGGTCCAGGGAGATGGGGGGAGAAATTGTGGCGGTGGATGCTGGGGGAGATGTATGTGTGTCAGATGCAGCGGATAGGGAGAGATTAATGGCAGTGATTTTGTCAGAGAAAAACTGGAGGAATGCACTGCATAGAGTGGAAGTGGAGGAAGGGAGGGTGTCAGCACGGGGTTTGAGGAGCTTGTTGACGGTGGAGAAGAGGCTCCTGGGGTTATGGGAGGGGTCGGTAAAGATGGTCTCTGTAGGTAGTGAGATGGAGTTTGTAGGATTCAAGGTGAACTGTGAGGGATGATTTCATGGATAGGCGTTCAAGCTGGCGGCCGGTTTGCTTCAGTTTACGGAGTGCAGGGGTGAACCAGGGTGAGGAGGTTTTAAAAGTGACATTTTTCCTTTTGAGGGGGGCCAGGCTATTGAGGGAGGCGAGTAGGGTGGAATTAAGGTGGTTGAGTTGTTCATCGGGTGAGCTGAGGTTCGAGTCCAGGGGGAGAGTAGAGGACAGCAGGTCGGAGAGGTGCTGGAGATCAACAGAGCATACATTACGGAAGGTGATGTTCCTGGATGGGGGGGGGTGGCGGACGGGGGAGGCGATGGTGAACTGTATGAGTTTGTGGTCAGAGAGGGGAAAGGGGCAGGGGTGGAGGTCGAGTACTGAGAGGTTGGTGGGGCAGACAAGGTCAAGGATGTGTCCTTTATCATGGGTGGGGAAGGTGACATATTGGGTAATTGAGAAATTGTCCAGAAGGGAGGAGAATTCAGAAGCGAGTTTGCAGGTGGGGGAGTCCATGTCGATGTTGAGGTCGCCGAGGAGTAACAGACGTGAGGAGAGGGATGAAGCAATGGTGAGGAGTTCAGTGAGATCAGAGAGGAAGGAGGGGTGTGGTTTGGGGGGGGCGGTAAATGAGGATAACTGTCAGTGAGGGAGGGGCTTTGAAGGCGAGGAATTTGAAGGATGGTACTGAGGGGAGGGTGAGTTCTGTAGTCCGCATGTTGTGGTTGTAGATGACAGCCAGCCCACCACCACGGCGTGAGGGGCGGGGTTTAGTGATGTAATTCAAACCAGGGGGGGATGTTTGGTGGAGGGAGAAGAAGTCATTGGGTTATTGCCAGGTTTCGGTGAGCAGAAGGAAGTCGATGGATTTGTCCAGAATTATTTCGTGGAGGAAGTGGGCTTTATTGTTAAGTGACCGGATATTGAGGAGGGCAACATTGGTCAAATGGGGGGTTGGAGGGGTGGTGGCAGGCCTTAGAGGTATGAGGTTGGCCAGGTTAGCAGTGCTGGGGTGGGCACTAGAGGGGGGGCAGTGGAGCAGAGGAGGCTGCTTGATGGTGGGGAGAAATGGCTTGTTATATGTGTTGGGAGGCGGAGGGGAGTGGGATCCGCTCCAGGTATTTCATGCAGCTGGGGGTGTAGGTGAGCGGGGGAGTGAGGAGGAGTAGAAGTTGCGTACTGAAAGTAAACAAAACTGCGGCGGGTGCTTCGGTGAATGTAGCGGGGTCGACGAAGGAGTCCAAGATGTCTGATGACTGAGATGGAAGACGGGGTGGAGGAGTTGGTGACTGACAGAAGCTGTGAGTATTTCAGCATGATGACAGGCGGGAATGCTGGGAGCAGTGTGTTAGCAGCGATAGCGGCTAGCGGGCTAGGTGCACAGAGGTGGAGGATTGTTGTGGAGACCAGGAAGATCCACGACATGGCAGGAGGATGTGAACAGCGGGACAGGACAGATGTCCCCCCCATCAGCATGCATTTAGAACTTCAAAAATCCAAGATGGCAGCACGTCTGTCCCTGTCCGCTGTGCTCTCATGTCTGTTCTAGTGTTGTCTACGTGATATATGTTATCGTTGTAAAACACCGGTCAATATCTGTGAGCTGTTTTAGATGGTACACCCGGGGCGAGCGTTGTTGATGCCGTAACATTACGGCTAAACATTACTGCTCCGTTCCTGGGACCACTCCATCCGCTTGGACTGCGGAGCCTGTGCTCACTTCCCGGAGCTGAAACGCCACCTGTGTTGCGTTGGACTTTGGTGGACTGGGATCGTTCATGTATAATAAGAACGGGTTCGTTGAGCTAAAGCATAGCATGACTGGGCTTGTGTTCCTGTTTACATGAGACGTCAAACAACGTCATCTTCGTTCTCGGGAGGACTGAAAGTCCGGACCGGATTCTCACCTCGCTGACCTGGCATTTCTCATCTTCGGCAGGACGGAAAACGCGAACGGAATTCCGGTGCTGATTTCTGGATTTCTTCAGCAGGCCCTCTCGACCTCCTGACACATGTCACCCAGCACGTTTCTCCTACTGACTATTCTCCATCCATATGAGGTGCGTGAAGGGTATGAAGTCCAACATGTGCCTCATCTCGTCTTCCCTAGTGAAGACACAAACTGGGATTCTGCTTTGTTTAAGAGCTCTGTCAATTGGAGCACTCTAATCTCCAAGATCTCATGTCTCTACCTTGTCTTATTCGTCTTTTTAGTCCTTATAACTGGTTGTTTTCGATGAGCTCGTGTTCCTATGGTGGAAAGAGAGTAATAGGCCGATATAATGAATCTATGCAAACAACAACTTGGGTGAAAAGGAAATGTTTCATTGTTATCCTGCTCCTCTTATCAGGAGACGTTCATCCAAACCCTGGACCAGATTTTAATTGTCTGAGTACCCCTGATGATTTTAAAGCAAGGTCGGGTCTTGGTATCATCCACATCAATGTCAGAAGTCTACTTCCTAAAATGGACCACATGAAAATCTGGGGAAGTCCTCTGATTCTGATGTTCTTGTTTGATCTGAAACTTGGCTAAAGAAATCTCTCACGGACAAAGACATTGCAATTAAGGGTTACGATGTGTTTCGTTGTGACCGTCCCAGAAAAGGTGGTGGTGTTGCAATTTATGTAAAAACAAAATGTCATGCTACCATCCAATCATCTGTGTCTCTTAGCAGACAATTTGAACTACTTGCGCTGAAATTGGAACTTCTTAAGGGTCAGTTCATCACTGTTGTAGGGTGCTATAGACTCCCTTCAGCAAGCATTGAGGCTTTATCATCATTGAGTCGTCAGTTATCTTGCTTGGATTTTAATGAGATTTTAATTGCTGGAGACTTTAATTGGGACTGGTTGTCCTCTGTCTCCGATAGTTTTAAATCAACCTGTGACTCTTTTAATCTTACGCAATTTATCAATAGCCCAACTCGTCCTAATCTTAAACACCAAGATAAATCGTCTCTTATCGACTTATTTTTAACAAATGCGCCTCATAAGTTTTTGGATATTGGTATTTTTGTAAATGATATGAGTGACCATTGCGCTAT
The DNA here is from genome assembly GCF_902827115.2 of Pseudochaenichthys georgianus. NCBI lineage: Eukaryota > Metazoa > Chordata > Actinopteri > Perciformes > Channichthyidae > Pseudochaenichthys > Pseudochaenichthys georgianus. Next base: position 138,442 of record NW_027263094.1, read on the forward strand.
AGCTACAATCAGGCAAGCTAAGCTTCCAAAAACAAGACCACAAATAGTTTTTAAACGTCACTTTAAACATTTTTGCGAGCAAGCATTTTTTCATGACCTTTGGGATTTTGATTGGAACAAGATCTCTCTCATTAGTGATGTTGAACTGGCATGGGATTATGTTCATGAGGCTTTTACTAGAATTATAAACAAACATGCTCCTTTCCGCACATTTAGGGTGAAAGGGCTAAAATATCCCTGGTTTCGTCCTCACAGGCAGCATTCTAAAAGAAAGGAATATTGCCTGGGCAAGGGCCAGAAAATCGAAATCCTAAGTGGACTGGATTGTTTTTAGACAGCTCCGAAATAAATTCACCTTCCTAGTTAAAAAGGCTAAATCTGAGTACTACATTTCTAATACTACTAGTAACTTAAATGATCCAAGGAAATTTTTGAAGGTAATAAAAAACTAATTTGGAACAGAAACTAAAAATGAATTACCAGCCTGCATTGTTAAAGACTCGCAAACCCTCACTGACAAATCGGCCATTCTCAACTGCTTTAATGAACATTTTATTTCATCTGGTTCTTTGTTTGAGTCCCTACATTCGGGCCCTGGACAGAACATTGATTCCTCACCACCTTCATCACATGGCTCAGCCATTCAATTTTACTTTTATCGAGGTGATAGAGGTCCATAAAGCATTGCAGAATCTAGATCCACACAAATCGGCAGGTCCGGACAAACTTCCTCCTCATTTTCTTAAATTAGCAGCCGACTTTATAGCTGAGCCGCTTACTTATCTTTTCAATTTAACTCTTTCCAACAATGAGATTCCTAACATATGGAAATCTGCATATGTTCTTCCTTTACTGAAAGGAGGGGATCCCTCATCTGTTAATAATTATAGGCCAATTTCAAAATGATGTGTTGTAGCGAAGGTCCTCGAAAAGCTTCTCAGTGAACAACTTAAATTATACTTGGACACAAATGATATTTTGTCAGAACACCAATCCGGTTTTAGAAAACAACACAGCACAACAACTGTTGCTATTAAAGTGGTGAACAACATAATTGAGGCAGTGGACTGTAAAAAGTATTGTGCAGCTCTATTTATTGATTTGTCAAAGGCGTCACAGTTGATCATATCATCCTGACGGAAAGACTTCACGTATCTAGGCATACTGTAGGTTGGTTTTTAAATTATTTATCAGCGAGAACCCAATACGTCCAATTTTCTGGGTCCTTTTCTTCCTTCCTCTCGATAGCAAAGGGTGTGCCACAAGGTTCCATATTAGGACGCATTCTTTTTACCATATATGTAAATAATCTATGTAATAATTTAGCAAATGCTTCTTACCATTTTTATGGAGATGACACTGTTATTTATTGTTCCTCCGCTTCTATAGAGCAAAGTCTAGATTTCCTCCTGTCTGCCTTTGATGTCATAAAACTAGAGATGTCCCGATCCGATCACGTGATCGGGGATCGGAGCCGATCATGTGATTTTCAAAAAATCGGGGATCGGGAGAAAAAAATCGGGGATCGGGATTTTTTATTTTTTTTATAAAATATTTTTTTTAATTTAATGTTACAAAACAAAAATAACCATGTTCACGTCTTAAAGTCATCCTGAGGACTTAGTTTTGGTTTAAAATTACACAACATCATGTATGTGTTGCTTGGGCTTGTTTTCATAGACCTGGTTGCTTATTCCTCTGAAATCTGGCAACAGAGTGGGCGCAGTGTCTAATAGCAGCAGCAAGCTAGCGAGAGGCTACGTTCAGCTGGTGACTCGGGAGTCGGGACAGAGAAAATGTCAGGAGTTTGGAAGTATTATAAAATTGAAAGCGAAGGCAGTGTTACAGCCAGATGCAATGTTTGCAAGGCAGAGGTTCCGCGTGGTGGAAAGAACAGAGCTACGTTCAACACGACCAATCTAATACGCTACCTGAGAAACAAACACCAACAACAACAACACGACGAGTACACAGCGGCCACTCGGGTAACGGCACTGAAACAACCGACACTTTCAGAGACTTTCAAAAGGAAAGAGAAACTGCCCCAGAACAGTGAAAAGGCCAACACAATAACAGCCAAGATAGATGAATTCATCGCGTTGGATGACCAGCCGTTATCTGTTACCTTTTTTTTCTCTTAATGCATTGCATAAAGATCGGATCGGGAAAAATCGGTATCGGCAGATTGTCAAAATCAAATGATCGGAATTGGATCGGGAGCAAAAAAAGGTGATCGGGACATCCCTAATACAAACCCATTTATATCAACCAAAGTTGGTATTAAATGCTGAAAAATCCAAAGTAATGATATTTTCGAATGGCAAAAAGTTAGCATCTATTCTACCCAATATTTGTACTGCACAAGGGACTGACATTGAGAGGGTCACTACTTACAAATATCTGGGATTTCTTATTGAACAGAACTTGTCTTTCAAGTTACACACGGAAAATGTTGTTTCAAAGCTAAAAATAAAATTAGGTTTCTTTTACAGGAATAAATCCTGTTTCTCTTTTCAGACGAGGAAACATCTGATATCTGCAGCGTTGTTACCCGTATTAGATGATGGTGACCTGCTAGACATGAACGCCTCTGACCAATGCCTAAAGAGCTTGGATACTGTGTACCATTGAGCCTTACGATGTATCACTGGATGTGGATATCGAGTACACCATTTCACTTTATATGCTGCTGCTAATTGGCCATCTTTGTCTGCTCGCAGACTTTCCCATTGGTTGGGTTTTATTTATAAATCTCTGCTTGGGTTGGTTCCCTCCTACATTTGCACACATATGTGTCAAAGAGAAAGTCCATATGGCCTGCGCTCCCAAGATGTGGTTCAGACGCTGGTTCCTACAGTGAGAACAGAACTGGGTGAAACAGCTTTTAGATATGCTGCCCCCACAGCTTGGAACAATGTACAGAAGGAGCTGAAACTCTCAGATGTAGTCACTATGGGGGAATTCAGGTCCATCTTAAAGGACAGAGAACACGACACCATTGGTCGATGTGAGTGCTCGTATATCCTGAAATTGTTTTAAATGTTGCCAGTTTTTGAATGATTTTAATAGTTTGTTTTACTTCGCATATTGACTGGCTAATGTGCCATTTTATTTGTGTTTTACAGCTGTATTTGTCTGCCTTTCATGTCTGTGTTTTATATGTTGTAACTTTGTACATGCTGCCCTTCTTGGCCAGGTCGCTCTTGGAAAAGAGATTTTAATCTCAATGAGTCTTTTACCTGGTTAAATAAAGGATATATATATATTATGTACGCCAGAGAGGAAGGCAGGAGGCACAGAGAGTCCACGGTTGTTGCGTGGGACGGAGACAGACAAGTAGGCGATGTAGCAGATAGCACTTTGATGGCTGAGTGAGGGCAGCCGTCAACGGAGGCAGAAGTCTAAAATAAGTTAAAATTAAAAACAATGTGCAGTGCAGTAAAGATGTGCAATGCAGGGCAGTAGTCCAATTCGAAAGTTTTGCGAGAACGAATGTTAGCTGAGGGTGATAGAGGGTAACAGAGGGCCTACACTGCGTTACTATAGTTACTGCCCCAGCTGTAATGGAAACGCAGCATAAAGTGAGCCCGACCTAACAAGGCCCAACGATACCGTACTAAGCCGAGTGAGGCCATGCAGTGGAAAAGTGCCATTTGACAGCAAGAGAGAGGGGCTTGCCCCACATCGCTCAAAACGGCTCAATAGGTACACTCCATCCATCCATCCATCTTCTCCCGCTTATCCGTGGTCGGGTCTCGGGGTAGCAGTTCCAGCAGAGAGCCCCAAACGTTCCTTTCCCCTCATCAACCAGCTCTGACTGGGGGGTCCCAAGGCGCTCCCAGGCCAGAGAAGAGATATAGTCCCTCCACCTGGTCCTAGGTCTACCCCTTGGTCTCTTCCCAGCTGGACGTGCCTGGAACACCTCCCTAGGGAGGCGCCCAGGTGGCAACCTAACTAGGTGCCCGAACCACCTCAACTGGCTCCTTTCGACACGAAGGAGGAGCGGCTCAACTCAATAGGTACACTGTAGACACTAATCAGAAGAACGCAGACTAAAACAGCAATGCACAGACGATCAGATGACTAAACATGATCTTATTTCTTTTCATATTTGTGGAATAATTATTAATTACTTTCTGCTGACACTAGGTGGGGCTGTGCCCCTAATGACGAGTCACCACTACTCCTGTTGGAGGATTCTCAACCACGTTAAGGTTTTAACGGTACTACTACTTTTATCGATACCGCTTATCGGTCCGGTCTTTTAACGGTACTCTTATCGGTTCTTTTGGAGAAGAAAAAAAGGTAAACTAACTAAACAAATTGTGAACAAAACTAACATTGCTTTTTATTTAAATTAAATACATAATATTTCACATCAAAAGAAACAACAATGTTTTAACAAATGGTATTAAATAATGTGATGACAGAACTGTAAACAGAATAGCTGAAACTTTAAAAAACTAAATAACTCAGTTACCTCTAATCATTATGTTTGTATAATGTAGTTAACTCTGTGTTGCTGCTAGCATACAGAACACCTGACGTGGAACCGTTACTCGTGGACGGGGCTACAGAGCGGCTAGAGATACAGTCGAACCCGGTGCATTCCTCCGTCTGGATGTGGAGCACTTTTGATAAATGTTTAGACAGATTGCTCGTGTTACCGCCCTGACATGCTGAACTCTCTTATTGCACTTTAGGTAACGAGCATCGTCCACCTCGAGACGGGTAAAGTTTAACCACACCTCGGAGCGCGTTCTCTCCGCCATCTCTTCCGTGTGTGTTGCTGCATGTAGCCTCCATGCATGAAGCAGCCGCGTGTGTGTAAACTGCCCCGCCCCCTCGCACAAAGACGGGAAAGAGAGATCGAAAATACTAAAAACAATCATGGACGCATTTTGCAGTCTTTTTGCGTATTAGAAACGGAGTTGGTGAAACTAACGGAGCGTCCACACTACAGCTTCAAAAAAAGCTTGGAGCTGGGCGTGTCTGGAGCTTGGGGATTTTATTCAAGCAACACGACCAACAACCAATCACATGAATCTCCCGCCCCCGACATACAAAGCAAAAACCCCGGGGATTTTATGCGAGCAATATATATATATATATATATATATACATAAACTCCCCAAACAGGCGAAAACCTACCAGTTTCCCCCACTGTCTCTGCCACCTCCCTCCATGCTGGTTCCTCCGGTTTGTATCCCGGTAGGTGAAGAGGGTCTGGTCATACATCACCGGGTGATTGCTACGGCGATAATTAGTTTCTCCTCCAACTTTTTTTGAAATATAGAAATGAACGGCGGGATATCTCTCCCAGCTTAGACGCGTTTTGATTGGCTACGGCTTGAGCTGTCAGATTTTCAGAAACGGGATTTGATTGGCTGGCGCTGGCTACTCCGGCGTCTCCGGCGTCAGAAGTTGAACATTGTTCGCCGAAAAAGCGAGGCAACGTGACGTCACCCCATTCAAAGTGAATGGGCAGATTGGAGTTGTCGACGCTGTAGTGTGGACGGGCCGTAAAACTGCAATATAATGTTTGTGTAGCAATAATACACATAACATATATGTTTTACATGTCTCCAGTACCGATAAAAAGACCGATAATGTCGGAGCTTAACGGTACCACGGTCTTTAATAATTCAGCCCCGGGGCCCGTTTAATACCGGGGCTCGGTACCCAATCCTATTCTCACCTGCTGAGCTCTCTTCAGGTCCACAGAAACACTGCTGATCTCGTCCTCCTCAGTCTTTGCTTTTTACTCAACACTGACTGTTACTTCCACCCTCACCTGCAGAGAGAATGGTGTGTGTGTTTAAAATGTGCTATATGAATACAACTTGATTTGATTTTTGAGGGAGCGGGGGTTGAAGTGCTCCAGTAGTTTTCCACTCAGGAGGAATTCATAGACAAAGATCAAGTCTCAGGTTCAAGGTTCAAGGCTGTTATTGTCATGTTTACATAGCTACAGTGTAATTGTGACAATGCAATTCTTAGGTGTGTGAGCGAACGAGAGAGAGAGTGAGTCAGAGAGAGAGAGAGAGAGAGTCAGAGAGAGAGAGAGAGAGAGAGAGAGAGAGAGAGTTTCTACAGAGAAGTCGACAGACTTGCCTGCTTTACTCATGATTTGAAATTATTTGTGAAAAAAAAACGTGTCACTGTTTTTTTTTTTTTACTGAAACAGCAACGAGGAGAGAGAATGATCTTAAAATCAGCTTTTAGTTTATGTTTTATTAAATGTTCCTGCTGGTGACATAATCCTTTTCTTCTGAAAACTGCACCATGTGGCCCTCAGTGTGTGTGTGTGTGTGTGCGTGCGTGCGTGCGTGCGTGCGTGTGTGTGTGTTACAAAATAATGCCTCAATAATGAATGAATTGTAATTTAATATACAACTTATCTGTTGCTTTTTGTTTAAACTGAGAGTTTTATCTGCAGTTTTCTCCTCTATATCTTAGCTCAAACAAATGTTGTTTCAATCACAATAAAGCTGATACTTGTCTGACATGTTATGTTTAAATATGCTAACGAGGTGTTAGGAGACATCTGCAGACACAAACAGACAAAGTTGGTAAAAAAAACTCCCGAATGTGATTTTGGATGTTTCCTTTCCGTCTGAAAGAAAACATCCAAAAGAATGAATAGAAAATAAAATGTTGTTTTGTGACGGTAAGGAGTTCGGGTTCGGGTCAAAAACACTAAACTCACCATTTAAAGTGAAAGTCAGTCTGAGTCAAATCTGCAGGAAATAAACAAGTTAGACATAAAAATGATTTCTAAATTAACTTAAAAACATCTAGAAATGTAATTTACGCACATAAGCATCATAATATCGTATTATTTTATAGTCTTTATTAAAATATCAACACATCAGTACAAACTCTATGCAGAAACAACAACAACGATAATGCCACCATCCTTATTAACTCACACAGATTTACACACAAAAATTCAAGTTTGATTTTATACAACAAAAGTGCATCAGATATAAATGTGGAAATAATAAACAACATGTAAGACGCATTTACAAAGTCCATTAGTGTCAAATAAAAAAACAGCCATCTTAGGTAGTCTCGTGTTTTATCTTTTACATTTTGTATACGCTTTATATTTCGTTTCATCTTCTGCTTTCAGAACCCACTTGACGCCACAGGTCGAGTCTCGTGATGCCTTCAGGGGATGCTTTTCGTACATATGGCAGCTGCCTTTACAAGTGATGTCGACAAGTCCATCTATTTACCTGCTGTGCAAAGGATTGTGGGTCAGACACTGTGTTTGACAGACTCTGTATTTGCACTCACTAAACCTTTTCTAACAAAGTAAATAGTGTCCGCACGAAGTCCAGCACCTCTGAGGACTCAGACCAGGAAGCTACGTCTGCAAACAGTGGACTTTGTGTCTCTGCAGCTCACAGTTTGACCTCTCAGAAGCACAAGGTGTTTTAAATCTGTGACTTTATGAGTTGAAGAACTGTGACATCACAGCTCCTCTGCTGCCTTCCCATTGGTCGACGGCTGCTCCTCCTCTTCCTGTTTCCTGCGCCTGTTGAAGAAGCCGAGCTGAGAGGAAAACAGAAGAAGTTAAACATCGAACTGCATGAAGGACAACATTAAACGTATGGACTGCAGGTCTTTTGTTTACACTTAAATGATTCCAACATGAACATAAATGGCAGTCTTTATTATTAAGAGAGCACAAGTCTGCGCAATTAAACAGAACAAGAGACAGAAAAGGGAGGAAGTTCTGGAGGTAAGATTCAAACTCCTCACGAAAAGCATAATAAGCAAATAGTAGCCTAATTATCACTTTTGGTGTTTGTGTCGAACAGATATTGATACTGTGTTGGTGTTATGATTCTATATTAATCAAAAACTCTCATAAGTTGTCTTTAATTTAATATATATTGCAGCTGGGATTAACTGTGAGCTGAGGGGGAGGGTAGCGACTTGTGATATGAACCCAACAGCGCCCCCTAAAGAGGTCCTTACTCACCTTCAAAACATGGGTTTATTTGGTTTATTTGAAGTATCTGTGGTGGTAACTGGAGTCTCAGCCACCCAGTTAAGTAATGCAACATGTATTTGTATCTAAGGTCGCATTCAAACCAGCCATGTTTAGTCCGGTTGAATCGAGCCCTGGTGCGTTTAGCCGCTTGATGCGGATCGTTTGGGTCGGAGTGAACTAAACAACCGGACTCTGGTCCGCTTAAAACAGGTGGTCTCGTACCGCTTGCTAGTGAACTCTGGAGCGGTTCATCGCTGGTGCGAACGCAGTCCGTTCCAAAACATAGGAAGCGTCGTATTTACGAGTCACAAGAACGCGGAGGTCTTCAAAATCGTTAGTGAAAGAGTGAAGCAGAATGAAGAGTTGAACAGAGTCGTGTAAAGTAAAAATACTCCATCGACTACATAAAAGTGGCAGCTCCCCCGATATTAAAGATACAACTATTTGTAATCTCGGCTGTGGTTAACATGCAGTAGCCTATAGGGTCATAAACATATATTTGCTGGTGACTGCTCAACTCACTGGTCCCCTCTGTGCAGCAAAAAGGATGTGGTATAATCTTATCAGAGCCACCTGTCGTCGCTGAAAGCTCCTCCTGACTGCAGAACGTCTCTCATTATATGTGTTATAATGTTTTTCCTCGCACGTCGTCTGATTGTATAATCATAGGAGCCGTCCTCTAGAGTCTGTCGATCTCCAGATTAACAGCAGCATGAGAATGACCTACCGATGCTCCATGGAGGAGGCTTAATGTCTGACCAATTGTTGAACAGCATTTCCGTTCACTTGTGTTTAAAGTTTATCCAATCCAAATCCAATCCACTTTATTTCTATAGCACATATTAAAAACAGAGGGTCTACCAAAGTGCTTCACAGCAAACATAACATTATAATAAAATTAGGGCTGTCAGTCGATTAAAATAGTTAATCGCGATTAATCGCAAATTAATCGCACATTTTTTATCTGTTCTAAATGTACCTTAGAGGAATATTTCTCAAGTTTTTAATACTCTTATCAACATGAGTGGACAAATGTGCTTTATGCTAATGTGTATTATCATTTGAACAATGACAAATAGTCTCATGAATATTAAACACAACAACCTGGAACCTCTCATACAATACAAATGGTGTGTGTGTGTGTGTGTGTGTGTGTGTGTGTGTGTGTGTGTGTGTGTGTGTGTGTGTGTGTGTGTGTGTGTGTGTGTGTGTGTGTGTGTGTGTGTGTGTGTGTGTGTGTGTGTGTGTGTGTGTGTGTGTGTGTGTGTGTGTGTGTGTGTGTGTGTGTGTGTGTGTGTGTGTGTGTGTGTGTGTGTGTGTGTGTGTGTGTGTGTGTGTGTGTGTGTGTGTGTGTGTGTGTGTGTGTGTGTGTGTGTGTGTGTGTGTGTGTGTGTGTGTGTGTGTGTGTGTGTGTGTGTGTGTGTGTGTGTGTGTGTGTGTGTGTGTGTGTGTGTGTGTGTGTGTGTGTGTGTGGGAAATGTTGGAGCTATGTGCAACTCAAGGCATATGCTCGAACGGGAGCTGCCTGGACGCTGCAATCATGTTGCTGCAATCATGAGTGTGCTGACTTCTCGTACAATGTCCCGCTGTCAAGTGCTCGGTGCAGTTGTGTGGATAGGGCGCTCCTCTGTTTTCATTAAAACAGCTCCTTATATCCGTTAGCGCAGCTAGCTAGCACCAGATGCTAACAACAACAATAGCCGCGTTCACACTGCGGTACGGTAATGCACGTAAGGTCTCTCTCTGGCTCGCTCGGGCCACACACAAACACACACCCTCCCGGTCCTCCCGATGGCCAGTCGGTGCCTGCCGGTGAGCGTGGAAGTGTGGTCTGCCACAAGCGGGCGGCAGGAGCGGGGCTGTCAGCATCAGCTTGCAGATGGTATTTTAAACTCGATGCGCTCTGAAACTACGGGGCGGCCGAGGAAAAAAAATACACATGCGTTAATCGCGTTAAAATAATTAGTGGCGTTAATTTTTTTTTGCGTTAACGCGTTATTAACGCGTTAACTTGACAGCCCTAAATAAAATATAATATTACAATAATAGATAAAAGGCACACATAAGAATAGATGAAAGGCATACATACGAAATAATACAAGGTACACAAAGGCTATGGGCAGATAATAAAAGCATACAAAAAGGTACAGCACAGCTCAAACTGAGGGAAAAGAGGTGGGTCTTTAGGCGGGACTTAAAAGTGTGGAGGGTGGGCGACAGTTTGACATGGGGGGGCAGGTCGTTCCAGAGCCTGGGGGCTACCGCTGAGAAGGCTTGATCTCCCCTTGTCTTTTTCTTGGTTTTAGGGACTACTAGCAGCAGCTGATCAGCCGACCTCAAAGCCCTTGAGGGGGTGTACACCTTTAGGAGGTCAGAGATGTACAGCGGGGCCAGCCCATTAACCTGTTCAGCCCTGAGCCTGTTTTTCAGGTCTCAGGCTCGAAAATGACATTCCCAGAACAAATGACCATATCTTCTAAAGGGGTTGAATTAATAATCTTTTTTCTCAAAGTAATGATAAACCTGTGAGTTGGATGTAGAAAAGTCAGAATCAATATAGATGTTTTTTATTTTAAATAAAATTCAGATTGAAAATGGTAAAAATCTGTAAATTATAGTGTCCGTCCAAAACATATTTCTTACTTATAGTGAAAGCAACACTTGGATGATGGGTTAGTAGACTAAAAGCTTTAGGAATCCAAAGTAAAATCTATAAGAAGTACCCTGTATCAAGATTGATGCAAAACAAGTGACATTTGACCTTTTTAGAGAGGTTTAGCCAAAAAGAAATTTGGGTGGAAATGGGGGTTTTACCGTTTCTCTGGAACCCATTGGTCTCTTTCTGACCTTTAGAGCCAATAGAATCGAAGGGGAATCTCCCCACTCACACACATGGTAAAACAAAAAGGTGGGGGCTTCCCGCACGCAGTTTTGCATCAGAGTTAAAATATTTCTAGCTCTGACTTCTAGAAACGGAAAAGCAGATTTATTTCTTATGGATTATCAGTAATCAATTAACTTCAGCAGCGTTTTTATCGTTTTAATGCCATTGAAGACCAATTTTGACCAGACTACAACACAGGTGTAACACGATGTGTTGTTGGATGTGCAAATATAAATAATAAGGTTTTGTGAGTGAGTTTCGGTGTAGTCATCTGTTAGCATTTTTCGCTCGTTGCTAATTCAGAGGCTCAGCGTTAGCATTGTGGGGTTTAAAAAATAAAGAATAAAAAATGATCAGTTAGATGAGTTTCTTCCCGTTACATGGATATAAAACGTTCATAGTTTATTAAATGAACATGCCCTCAGACACTGTTTCCTGCAAGATGTTGCAGGAGGGCCCCGGTACCGGGGTCTCTTGGGCTTAACAGGTTAAGCGATTTAAAAACAAACAATAAAATCTTAAAATGAACTCTAAAATGGACAGGAAGCCAGTGGAGGGAAGCCAGAATAGGTGTGATGTGCTCATGCTTGCGTGTTGCTGTAAGCAGCCGAGCCGCAGCGTTTTGTACCAGCTGCAGGAGTGCCAGCGAGGTCTTGTTTAGGCCGGCATAAAGGGCATTACAGTAATCTAGACGCGTGGAAACAAAGGCATAAATTACATGCTCAAAGTAGTCAGTTTGATTAAATTAAGCAATGTGACAAACTGTCGTCTGGTGCCCACCAGAGAAGCGTACTACAGGTCTGTGTGCGACTTTAGTATATCAGAAAAGATAGTCCCCACTTCTCACATGAAATTGTATGGACCTCACATTGGTGCATATACAGGAACATGTGTATGTGTGTGCACCTTCCACAGTCCCAGCACCAGGAGTCCCAGCAGCAGCAGCCCCCCCACTGAGCTGCCCACCACGATCCACACGGAGACAATGTGATCCTCATCCTTCCTCAGCTCCACAATGATCTACACACACACACGCACACACACGCACACACACGCACACACACACACACACACACTTAATGACTAAATAGTATAGTAGAAAAATATAACAAAAGAGAGATTTTTTATTTATAAAAGATTAGAAAATAGTGAGAGTATATATATATATATATATATATAATCCTAACTACCCACCCACTAATTTCCCATTCAAAAACGTAACATAACACTGCTTTATATTTTGTTACTGTACATTGGTATTGCAACATGTATATTTTCTACTTTTGTAATGCTATTTTATATCTTTTTGAGATGTTTACATTTTGGATTGTTTATTTATAGTCTTTTAATTTCTCTATTGTGCAGTGCCATGTCTTTGTATGCTGCTGCAATGCAAACACTTTGGGATCAATAAAGTACTTCTTATCTTATCTTATTTGCACTTATCATTACTGTAATAATAAAGCCTGACAGCAGGGGGCAGCAGAGGCTCAAAACTACTATCTGCTGCTATCAATACTAATATATCAAAGTGAAAAGGGAGACCTTTGACAGGCAGTCTGAGCTGTCATTTAGAGTTATAAATACACAGATCTCAGTGCTCTAATATATATATATATATATATATTGATCCAGGAGTGTATACCTGTCGGAGCGGTCTCTCCTCCTGCAGGAACATCGGGCTGGAAGCTTCCAGCTGGACGGAGGCGGACGTCAAAACCTCCAGAGACCGGAAGCTCACCTGCAATCAAATAAACCAGAGGTGGGAAGTAACTAAGTACATTTACTCATGTACTTAACTACAATTTTGTATTTCCATATTAAGCTACTGTGTACTTCTACTCCACTACAGTTCAGAGGTACATGGTGTACTTCTACTCCACTACAGTTCAGAGGTACCTGAGTACTTCTACTTTTACTCAAGTACAAGATCTGAGTACTTCTACTTTTACTCCAGTACAAGACCTGAGTACTTCGACTTGTACTCAAGAACAAGACCTGAGTACTTCTACTTGTACTACACGTGTTTATGTGCAGCTCAGATCCTCAGACTCACAGTGTTCAGGGAGTGGGGCTGCAGGCGTCCTTTGAGGCTGAGCCTGACGTCTGAAGAGGCTGGAAGACTCAATCTGCAGTGAAACACCTCACTGCCTCCTGTACTCTGATTCTATAGAGAGGAGGAGGAGGAGGAGGAGGAGGAGGAGGAGGAGGAGGAGGAGGAGGAGGAGGAGGAGGAGGAGGAGGAGGAGGAGGAGGAGGAGGAGGAGGAGGAGATATGTCTTTAACAAACTGACTCCTGGAGGTCTCTCATCTTCCTGTTTGAAACTTTATTGATCTCACCAGCTGTGACAGGTGTGTCAGGTCCTCTGCTGCGACCTGATTGGTTGATCTGATCGGAGGCAGCGAGCAGTGAGAGCCGGGCGCCTGAAGAGAGGAAGAGGAGGACTAGGAGGAAGAGGAGAAAGGGGAGTGGATTATATTTAGTTTGATTTCAGAAGCCCTGAGACGCAGGTTCGTGAGGTTTTGACTCCGCAGCCGCCGGACGACTTATTCATTCATATTAAATTATATAACTCGTGATATTGTAGTACCTGCAGGACGCTGTAGTCGGTGATGTTCAACAGCTGGTTCCCGCCCCGCGTCACGGCCCAGATCTCCGCTCTGAACAGGACGTCCGGCAGCGGGAAGACACCCGAGTTCTGGATCTGTACGAAACGTAACGTTTTACAGTGAAGCCGAAAACATTCCGTCACACTTGCGCTCCTATTGGCTAACTCTCTCCGACACATTGTACGTTGTTGAACTCACATTATACGTGAGGTTGAAGGTGTCTGCTTGATCCTCGGAGGAAGAGGAGGAGGAAGAGGAAGAGGAGGATTTGATTTGAAATCGACGAGGGCTCGGGTCTCTGAGAGGAAGAGTTTGTTTAATTAAATCAATTACAAAACTTATTTCATTTCACGTAAGATATGACTCGTCGTTCCTCACCTGGTGAAGAGGAGGTCGGTTTGGTACTTCAGAGGGAGGAAGATGTCTTTGATGTTGTCGTCTGGGAAACCATCCTCTCCCTCACTGACACACACACACACACACACACACACACACACTCACACACACACACACACACACACACACACACACACACACACACACACACACACACACACACACACGTGTATTGTACATGTCAGGCTTTTATTGTGAAGGGTAAGAAGGAAAGGTTGAAAGACGTAATACAGTTTGTTGTCATGTTGTTGTTTTCTAATTGTTGTTTATAAAATGGGATTATTTGACGCCCAGTGCGACGGCTGAAGACGTTTTTTTTTCCTGCAAGATATTCTATTAAGAAATATATTTACTGGTGACATAAGTGCAAGAAAATAAATGCTCCTGTGTGAGAGCTTTTAATCCTAACATTACAATAGAAATTGGGAATACATGTGATGATGTACACTGTGGGGACCTGGTGTCCGTAAATGGGAGTGAGGTCCCCGCAAGTACCTAAAACAGAAACACACACACACACCTTTACTTCTGTACTTGTGAGGAACCCTAGACTTCACCATTTTAATCCTAAAACATATTTTTAAGATGCAAAACTTTCCTAAAATGTTATTTAAAGAATAAACTGACATTTAAAACATTCAACATTACCGGGCAGCTAGTTTTAATAACAATGTTGTAAATAAAAGGCATCATTTTGCAAATAATAGCCAAAAGAACACAAATATGTTATGTTCCTGTCTCTCCAGAATCTTTAACACGAACCTCTTATTGCCGAGCATGTGGAAATGATATCTAAATATCATTTTTAAACAACGTTTACCCTACAACCCTCTCATCCAATCAATGTCTCTTTAGTCAATAGACCAATCAGGTTGTGAAGAATGTACTAATTGTAAAACAACAAACCAAAACAACTTTATTACCTACTTAATGCAGAAACATTAACTTTTTTTGTATAATTTTGTATTTTATTGAAATGATCTCGGGTGTTTTACCTGCTGGTTGCCATGAGGACGCGGATGTGATCCAGAAAAACCGAACGGCTGAACTCAAACTCCAGATGGAAAGACACCTGGACAGGAAGAGAGCACGCTGCTTTTCAAAGTAAAACCCACAATCCTACAAATGTTTATGCAAAAAGTCAAGGTCAACTTTATTGCCAATCTTTCAGGTTGTGTATACAGAGAGATCGAAATACGCTTTCCCACGATATATATCGTATATATTAAGGAACACAAAATAACCATCAACTAGTTGTTAATTAACATGCATATTAGCAGTATAGTGGCTCTTTATTAGTCATTATAAAACACTTATTAACGCCTTATTCTACAAGTAGTAAGCCGTTAGTCGAGTTTTCCCTCAATAACTCTCTAATTAGTGCTGATTTGTTGCAAGTCAGGAAGTTGTTGTACGTGAGTGTTGGTCTTAATATGCGCTGCTCAATATGGGCCTAATAAGGCAGCAGCACCACAAGAATAGTAATTCTCCCATAATAACCCTTGACCCCCTGAGACCCACATCGGACATTTCCGTGTTTGTATATTTGTGTGTTTTGCCTTATGAATGGTCATTTCTTTATAATCAAGTTTTACACATCCCAGAAATCAGCACAACCTCAGCTAATGATATATGTCCCTCATTAGAGACTTATATACAATACAATAGGGGATATTTGCCCATAAATGCAAATAAATGTGAAGACCACACATGATATACATCATGGCAATTCCTGTCCACGATCACACATGCTGAGCAGCTTCGTCTGAAGTTTCTTCAACATCGTCCCCTTGAAAAGTCAGCTCCAAAGCCTCAGCTGCAGGACACTTCCTTGCCGTGCCTCAGTCTACTTTTAAGACACGCGGGTGGAATTATACCGGGTCTCGTTTCAGTACACAAAACAACGGAACTGACTCTGACTCCGATCGGCTGTGACTGCATCCACTCAGAGGGTCCGATTCAGAAACGTCTTTACGTCACAAACAAAGATGGTGGATGAGAATAGATCTATAAAACGATAAGCCAGAATCAAGGTGAGACTATCCGCATCTTTTAAAACGTTACGCACATTCATTTCACCGAAATAAGTAAACGCCTCTCAATGAAAAACTTAGTGCCGAGTTGTTTAGTGCCATTCCTGTAGTTTAAGAGGAAAACACGGCATGTCTCAAACAGCTGGGAAGTGATGACCTTTGAACACAACGTGATATTTGGGATCATATACGGCCCGTGGGTCTCAGAGGGTCGACAAATATGATCTATTCTTATGGAACAAGAAACTATAAGTGGTAACTGTGTCTAAATAACTATATACACAATCAACAGCAGGTTCGCTAAATGTACAGAGAAATGCATTAGAAATGGAACGTAGCTTTGTGTTTTCTCAGTATCAAAAACGATGTCCAGTTATTGCAATCTTTTTTATTTTGTCAACACGTGTCGAATCACAATTCATAAGTGGAAGATAAATATGTAAGCGTCCATCTGTCAGCACCAGGTGTGAGTTTATGATATAATGGATGTTTAATGTCTCAGACGGTTTCCTCCTGCAGCCTCGTTAAGATCCTGGACCTTCATTCAGACCCTCGGGGGGGTTCTGTCTGTTTAACCACTATCATTAGTCTGACTGTTAAACAGCTGCATTATAGCACCTGTTGCTGCCTGTCTGCGGCCGTAGTTACTGACAATCCATCTTTTTAAAGGGTTGCATATTCTGTGTGTTTTATGTTTAGTGAAATTATATTATGAAATATTCTAAAAACACACTTTTGGAGCGTCAAAGATAATGATTATTCACCATTGCGTGACCGTATTTTTGTACAATTTCTTTACAAGAGTAAGGGCTTAAAGAGGCTTTTAGGTTTTAGTGCATGTCAATGGTGTACAAAGGCTAAAATCCCTGTGTTTCTCTGCACCTGCAATACCTCCATTGGTCTCCTTTGTTTACTTCTGTGACATAGTGACATCATTATGTAACACTCACGCTCCTATTGGCTCGCGCTCCCACACATTGTAAGTGACAGGCTAAGGGGCGGGAAATCTCGAAGCGGTTAATCTTTTAATAATCTGTGGTGATTAACATCAGTACAGGTGTACAGGCCAGGTGCAGAACGTACCTGAGACAAAGACTTCATGAACGGAGCGCTGATGGTACAGCTCCTCTGATTGGCCAGTCTGTCCTCAGAGTGGCACTCGATCTGAATATCTGATTGGTCCTGAGGGGAAAGGGGGAGGGGCCAGGGTCACAGAGTTTATTTAACCAGAAGAGGCCGATTGAATGTCTTTCTTCAAAGACCTGAAGCCTTTATTTACACTGTTAGTCTATTTCTTTTTAAAGATATGCGCAGAAATGTGAGGCAGGCAGGCAGGCAGGCAGGCAGGCAAGCAGGCAGGCAGGCAGGCAGGCAGGCAGGCAGGCAGGCAGGCAGGCAGGCAGGCAGGCAGGCAGGCAGGCAGGCAGGCAGGTAGGTACCTTGACGATGAGGCTGGAGAACAGGAGGTTGGAGGAGGTAGAAATTTGGACGGACGCTCCGTAAGCGTTTTCTCCCTGATTCTCCAGCCGGGCGAACACCACCATCCTCCTCCGTCCGGCCTCCACCACGTGCAGTGAGCCTTGCGGCACCCCCTGCTGGCTGCACAGAGACCAGGACGCCCCCTCCCTGGAGCCGCAGAACTGCCTTCAGGCACAACACGGAACATTAGCATTATAAAGAGTTAATTCATACAGTAGTAGATACATCAATTTAATGTGGCGTTCCACAGGGATATGTACTGGGACATTTTTGTTTTGGTCTGACTTGGATTCATATCGAAAAAGCTAATATTACAAATAAGTTAAAAAAACATGAGTTAAACAACAAACAACAGTATCAGCAGTAGAAAGTTGTATCTCTATAAAGTGTCTATAATATAAAATATACAGAAGTAAGAATACACAAATAAAAAGTGTGAAAAGTTGTTGTAAATTGTTTTTATTAAAATTCAAATACAATGAGGCAGAGTGAGTTTTGTGCAAATTGTGCAGGGTTATGACATTAAAAAACGATTTAAACTTTTTTTTAAATGACAAAAAAAGTTATAATAATAATAATAAGGCATGTGTGTGTTTTTGCACTCACTGAGCGCTCATCAGGTCAGTGTGGCTGTGCAGGATGAGGTCGGGGACGCAGACATCTTCCTGCTCACAGCCGTTCCAGAAGGGAAGCTGCAATAAATTATGATATCGCATCAAAATAAATACAATTCCATTAAAGCGTAACGTTGCCCAATATTACAAATCAAACTGTAATTAGGCAACATGCAAAGCAACACATGTTACATAATTGCTTTAGTTGCCTTATAAAGAACATGTATTTCATGACAGCCTTGAATTTTGTATATGTTTGTATATTTTTGACCCAGCAGATTCGATCACATTTTCAGGAGAGCCATAATAAATTCATAAAAGAACCAACATTGTTGTTTTGTGACACAAAATGATGTGCTCCAATAAGTCTATCACAGAAAAATAAGAGTTGTAGAAATTATTGAAAAGTCAAGACTGCCATGAAATACATGTTCTTTACAAGTGTATGTACACGTTTGACCACAACGGACTAACTTTATTAACCTGTTAAACCCCGAGCCTGTTGTTCAGGTCTCGGGCTCGAAAATGACATTCCCAGAATAAATGACCATATCTTCTAAAAGGGTTACATTAATAATCTTTGTTCTCAAAGTAATGATAAACCTGTGAGTTGGATGTAGAAAAGTCAGATTCAATATAGATGTTTTTTATTTTAAAGAAAATTTAGATTGAACATAGTAAAAAATTGTAAATTATAGTGACCGTCCAAAAGATATTTTTTAATTACAGTGAAAACTACCCTTGGATGATAGTAAGGTGGACTACAAGCTTTAGGAATCCAAAGTACAACATATAAGAAGTACCCTGTATCAAGATTAATGCCAAACAAGTGACATTTGACCTTTTTAGAGAGATTTAGCAAAAAAAACTCCACCTCTGAGGTGATTTGGGAAATGGGGGTTTTACCGTTTCTCTGAAACCCATTGGTCGATTTTGGTGATTGACATCACTTTCTGACCTTTAGAGCCAATAGAATCGAAGGGGGATCTCCCCACTCACACACATGCTAAAAAAAAGTGGGGGCTTTGTGCATACAGGTTTGCATCAGAGTGGACTTATCTCTCGCTCTGACATCTGGAAATGGAAAAGCAGGTTTATTGCTTATGGATTATCAGAAATCATTTCAAAGGGACACAGACACATTGGATTAACCTATGGATTAACTTCAGCAGCATTTTTATCGTTTTAATGCCATTGAAGACCACTTTTGACCAGAGTACTACACAGGTGAGCGATGTTAGCGTTTTTAGCTACCTAGCGCCACATGTTTTGATGTCTGTTTTTGTTTATAAAGTCGCAAGTTCTTATCATATAGTGATGATGTATGTACCCATCGATTCTGTGTCATTTCACGATGGGAATTAATGTGTTGGATGTGCAGAAAGGATAAATAATAAGGTTTTGTGAGTGAGTTTCGGTGCAGTAATTTGTTAGCATTTTTCGCTCGTTGCTAATTCAGAGGCTCAGCGTTAGCATTGTGGGGTTTTTTTTGAAAAAAAAAGAAAAATTATCAGTTAGATTAGTTTCTTCCCGTTACATGGATATAAAACATTCATAGTGTATTAAATGAACATGCCCTCAGACACTGTTTCCTGCAAGATGTTGCAGGAGGGCCCCGGTACCGGGGTCTCTCGGGCTTAACAGGTTAAAGAGGTAGCCTCCTCTGACGGTAATGACCCCTCACCTCGGCCCTCAGGATGTTCGGCCAATCAGGATCCAGCACCGGCCCGTCGTCCGGACTCTGCAGGCCCGTCTCCAGAAGCACCGCCAGGGGGCGCCCGTAATCTGCCGTCTCCTGCTCGCAAAGACTCAGACTGGTTAAAGTTCACCTATGAGGCTGTATTTGAACAATATATTATAAAAGTGTCCTTAGTGTTTTGCTCAAAATATCAAACAGATCATTCTATTCTCGTATCCCTCTATTTCAGCTGTTCCTAAAGAGATGATTCTGGGTCTGTAGGTTTAAAAAAAAAAAAAAAAAAGACGAGATCGCATCAAGAGAACTCTCCCCGCAGAAACTCAGCTAAATGCTGCCGTGATGAAACTCCACATCCTGTTCCAAACCACATCAAGGATCTCTCTCTCTCTCTCTCTCTCTCTCTCTCTCTCTCTCTCTCAGGTTTACCACCAGGTGACTTCCTGTTGACTTCCTGCTTCTTCACTCACTCTCTCTCCAGCACAGGTTAGCTCTGAGTGCTAGCATGCTAATGTAAACACAGACCATATCACTTCCAGAACACGTCTCATTGTTTCTGACAGCAACGTTTCTGATTGGCCCGTGGGGGTAAAGCCCGCCCACATTTTAGTAATGTGGTCATGACGCAGCAAATCTGGAGGGAGGGGGGTTTGTTTCTGACACTTTGAGAGTCTCCTGACACACGGGGGACACATCCGGGACACACCGGAGACACACCGGGGACACACCGGAGACACACACACCGGGGACACACACTGGGGACACACACCGGGGGGACACCGGACACACACACCGGACACACATGTTGATGTAGAGAAGACATCAAAAAGTGACTTTTGTATGATAACCCTTGTCCTGTTAGAGGAGGTGTTTCTCACCTGGATGGAGAATCCGATCCTCTGGCAGCTCTGACCTCCTCCCTGTAGGACCAGGGTCCTCGGCTGCTGACGCTCAGACTCATCCAGGACGGCTCGGGGGGGAAAACGCCTCTCATCCAAAACCAGACTGAACCACACAGCTGCACGGGGGGGGGGGGGGGGGGGGGAAATATTGACTTGTCATTTACATATTGTGTTTTGCTACGTATTTTTCTAGTACGCAAGATCTGAGTACTTCCACTTTCACTCAAGTACAAGATCTGGGTACTTCTACCTTTACTCAAGTACAAGATCTGAGTACTTCAACCTTTACTCATGTACAAGATCTGAGTACTTCTACTTTTACTCAAGTACAAGATCTGAGTACTTCTACCTCTACTCAAGTACAATATCTGAGTACTTCTACTTTTACTCAAGTACAAGATCTGAGTACTTCTACTTTTACTCAAGTACAAGATCTGAGTACTTCTACCTTTACTCAAGTACAAGATCTGAGTACTTCTACTTTTACTCAAGTACAAGATCTGAGTACTTCAACCTTCACTCAAGTACAAGATCTGAGTACTTCTACTTTTACTAAAGGAGAAGATCTGAGTACTTCTACTTTTACTAAAGGAGAAGATCTGAGTACTTCTACTTTTACTAAAGGAGAAGATCTGAGTACTTCTACTTTTACTAAAGGAGAAGATCTGAGTACTTCTACTTTTACTAAAGGAGAAGATCTGAGTACTTCTCCTTTAACTCAAGTACAAGATCTGGGTACTTCTACCTTTACTCAAGTACAAGATCTGAGTACTTCAACCTTTACTCATGTACAAGATCTGAGTACTTCTACTTTTACTCAAGTACAAGATCTGAGTACTTCTACCTCTACTCAAGTACAATATCTGAGTACTTCTACTTTTACTCAAGTACAAGATCTGAGTACTTCTACTTTTACTCAAGTACAAGATCTGAGTACTTCTACCTTTACTCAAGTACAAGATCTGAGTACTTCTACTTTTATTCAAGTACAAGATCTGAGTACTTCAACCTTCACTCAAGTACAAGATCTGAGTACTTCTACTTTTACTAAAGGAGAAGATCTGAGTACTTCTACTTTTACTAAAGGAGAAGATCTGAGTACTTCTACTTTTACTAAAGGAGAAGATCTGAGTACTTCTACTTTTACTAAAGGAGAAGATCTGAGTACTTCTACTTTTACTAAAGGAGAAGATCTGAGTACTTCTCCTTTAACTCAAAGGGCAAAAGAAAGGAGGCACATTTGTACATGTAAACTAAACCCTGTGTTTCCAATGGTTTTATCTGAAAATTGGCAAAAAGGACATGAATTATGAGTTTTTCCATTCACTGATCTGATCTGAGGATCTATTACACAACCATCCACAAGTCACACTTTCCACTCTGGGTTGACACATAATCGATGTCCCTCTTTGGAAACAAGCAAACAATCACTCATTAAGTGAAACAGGAGGACCGTGCAGGATCGTATTTAAGATGTTGACAGATTGAAGACTCGGCACCGAGTGGGAGAGGACTGGCTTCTTCTGCAGAGGAAACAGCAGCCTTTGGAGTTATGTTAGATCAAAAGGATGAGTATGGATTCATGTGCACACAGCGGCACAGAGTCAAAGCTAAGACAAATAAGATAAAGTCTAAATATTGTTGAGACAAAAACTCCTGCGTTCACAACCCTCAGCAAATATTATTTCCCCAGTCAAAAGATAAATTAATCAAAATCTAAAGCACATCAGGATTTCTGCAGGAAGAAATAACACCGATTGTCTTATTGTAGTTTTTGTATCTACTATTTGTTCCTATGTCTTAGTACCTATCTGTGATTCACCTTTGGAGTGGTTGCACTCTAAGAAACGATCATGAGGATAAACCATTTCACCGTCCACAAACCAGTCCAACTGAGTAATCATACTTTTAAACATAAAAAAACAAGAGACTAACCCCCAGTTTCCACTGGGTCCGTCTGCGCCACGCTGCGCCGCGTCACGGCTGTGGCGCGGTTTTGGTCCGACCTCCTCTAGCGCCATAACCCACCGGACGCGTTTCAGAAGCGTAGCGTCGTGCGTGCAGGCTCGCAGTTTTGTTATTAATTCGGGCATCCTGGACATATGTACTTCTACAAGAAAGTAAGTAGGCTACGTAGTTAAATGTTTTATTTTTGTGTCTGTTTAAAGTGTTTATTGTTGTTATAAATTATTAATTAATTAATATAAAATAGTGTGTTTTTCCACTTCCATGATGAAAACCTCGTCGTCCATTGTGCGTATCGTAGTGAAGGTGTTGTGATGAAGGAGGGGGGTCTGATAAATTAGTATATGTGGGGGATGGGCCTGGCCCGGATGCTCACCTTCCCACTTCCTGCGAGGGGGGCTGCCTGCCCGACCTTACGTTACGGCTGCGCCGCGGAAAAATAGGATTCATCCTAATTTTAGAGAAGCGCTGCGCCGAGCCGCTGCGCCGAGCGGCTTCTGGGACGCGTCTGAGCCATAATGCGGCACGTGTGTGGTGGAATAGCACCCATTGACTAGAGTGGCCGCAATTCTTACGACTGCCGCGGCGCAGCCGTAACGCAGTGCAGCCGTAACACAGTACAGCCGTAACACAGTGCAGCCGTAACACGGCGCAGCGCGGCCGGACCCGGTGGAAACTGGGGGTCAGAGCGTGTGATTTTATTATTGTCGTAAAAAGCAGCGACACGTTTCTCTGATAAACTGCACACACACTGCACTAACTTGTGTTCCTAATTACTTTTGAAATGTGGTAGAAAATACTTATTCTGTGTTTCTGATTAATAAAGTAAAGCTTGTTCTGCTTCTTGTTAGTTTTTTGGATGCAAAGTTTTTATTCTCATCTGTGCAGCAACTGGAGTTTATATTAACGACCGAGCCGAGAGCCACGTCTGGACAGGAATACTTTTTGAACACACATACCTGTACTTGTAAATAGCCCATACTTCTTTACTTCTACTTGATTAAAGAAGTTTAGTCAGTACTTTTTACCAGAGTATTTTTTAACACGAGTATCTGTACTTCTTCTCCATCTCTCCACCTACCCACATCCTGGCTCTTGGTCGCTCTCTTGGTCCGTGAGTCCAGGCTCAGACAGACGGACACGGACATGCAGGTCACCTCCTTCCCCCCCCGCCGGCAGTCCTTGTTAAACATGTTCACTTTCTCCGGTTCAAAGGTCAGCGTGGCCTGAATCCGCACCACGCCCCGAGACCTGCAGGGGGCAATGGAGAGTATCACAGCAGCAAGAGTATAATGTTGATTGGTAAAAAAGGGGAGGCAGACATTTTATATAAATAAGTATGCACACGTTATTAATCATTAAAAGAACAATAAAAACAAATAACAGATAAAAAATGAAGTAGCAGTATATTTAAAAAAAAAAGTGACCATATAATTTCTTTTTAAAAGTAGCTGGTAATGTTTGCAGATTGTAAATAAATTGTAAGAAATATAAAAGGTAAATTGCACGAGAGAACATTGCACAATATATTATACAATGTTTACATAAGGTGTTTATTGTGCAATACATTAATGTTGGGGAATGTGTTACAGTTAAAGCCTGTGTGTGTGTGTGTGTGTGTGTGTGTGTGTGTGTGTGTGTGTGTGTGTGTGTGTGTGTGTGTGTGTGTGTGTGTGTGTGTGTGTGTGTGTGTGTGTGTGTGTGTGTGTGTGTGTGTGTGTGTGTGTGTGTGTGTGTGTGTGTGTGTGTGTGTGTGTGTGTGTGTGTGTGTGTGTGTGTGTCTCACCACACGATGACAGCAGCTCCCAGAGCTCCCACTGCCAGGTCCACCAGTCCGTCTCCGTTAGCGTCCAGAACTCCATGGAGGCTCTGCCCGAAGTACTGGAGGCTGGAAGAGAGTCCGGCTGCAGAGACACGCTGGGAGAGAGTCCTTATTATTATGTAATACCGGACAAGGACAAACACACAACTGACAGGACACGACAACAAAACAACAACTATTTGGCAAAACAAGAAATCAAGATAACAAAAAACTAAATGAAATAGTAGGGTGTGTTCTAGACTGTTCTAAAGAATAAAGAACACACATATTGTCCAACTCGTACACACAAAGTATTTCCATATTCTATTGTGTTAAGAACACAGATGTTATTTATCTATCTTAAAAAATCTTTTTTTGGTCAGATATAAAAACAAATTCACATCCTATTCCGTGGATTTTGGATTCTGAGAGAAACTTGAACATCTGGACAAACGAGAAACTGCTGGTCCTTACGATTGATCGTTAACAGATATGACCGTTTCCTGTCTGTAGTCGTGTTGGACGGTTCTGGAGATGGACTTTATTAAAACAGGAAGCACATGCAACTGATTCTGATGATGGTTTAATATTTACCCAGAGATGGCAAAAGTACACACATCCTTGCCTCAAGTAGAAGTACAGATACTCGTGTTTAAAAATACTCTGGTGAAAGTAGAAGTACTGACTAAACTTCTTTATCAAGTGAAAGTAAAGAGGCTTTGAAGTGTACTTCAGTAAAAAGTACCCATAGCTAGCAGCTGCTTTAAAGAGTACCTGACCTCCCTTTATATTAATAGAACAATAATGTCATTGTTAGCTAATGAATGTTTCCATGCTGACCAACGGCAACATGACAACGTTTCCATTGGTCCCTCTTCTTTAGAGAAGACCAGGAAGTGATGGATACACGGATCGTGTTCCAACCAATAGGCACGCAGTGACTCTAAAGAATAATGACCACGCACCAAACACACATTCAGACTAAAGGAACCAGCTGTTTGGAAATGAGAGAAGTAGAAAGTACAGGTATTTGAGTTCAACATGTAAGAAGTAGAAAGTACAGGTATTTGGGTTCAACATGTGAGAAGTAGAAAGTACAGGTATTTGAGTTCAACATGTGAGAAGTAGAAAGTACAGGTATTTGTGTTCAACATGTAAGAACTAGAAAGTACAGGTATTTGGGTTCAACATGTAAGAAGTAGAAAGTACAGGTATTTGAGTTCAACATGTGAGAAGTAGAAAGTACAGGTATTTGGGTTCAACATGTAAGAACTAGAAAGTACAGGTATTTGGGTTCAACATGTAAGAAGTAGAAAGTACAGGTATTTGAGTTCAACATGAGAGAAGTAGAAAGTACAGGTATTTGAGTTCAACATGTGAGAAGTAGAAAGTACAGGTATTTGGGTTCAACATGTAAGAACTAGAAAGTACAGGTATTTGTGTTCAACATGTAAGAAGTAGAAAGTACAGGTATTTGGGTTCAACATGTAAGAAGTAGAAAGTACAGGTATTTGGGTTCAACATGTGAGAAGTAGAAAGTACAGGTATTTGAGTTCAACATGTAAGAAGTAGAAAGTACAGGTATTTGGGTTCAACATGTAAGAAGTAGAAAGTACAGGTATTTGAGTTCAACATGTAAGAAGTAGAAAGTACAGGTATTTGTGTTCAACATGTAAGAAGTAGAAAGTACAGGTATTTGGGTTCAACATGTAAGAAGTAGAAATTACAGGTATTTGAGTTCAACATGTAAGAAGTAGAAAGTACAGGTATTTGAGTTCAACATGAGAGAAGTAGAAAGTACAGGTATTTGAGTTCAACATGTAAGAAGTAGAAAGTACAGATATTTGAGTTCAACATGTGAGAAGTAGAAAGTACAGGTATTTGTGTTCAACATGTGAGAAGTAGAAAGTACAGGTATTTGAGTTCAACATGTAAGAAGTAGAAAGTACAGGTATTTGGGTTCAACATGTAAGAAGTAGAAAGTACAGGTATTTGAGTTCAACATGTAAGAAGTAGAAAGTACAGGTATTTGGGTTCAACATGTAAGAAGTAGAAAGTACAGGTATTTGGGTTCAACATGTAAGAAGTAGAAAGTAAAAAGTCGTCAGAAAAATAAGTAGTGGAGTAAAGTACTGATACCAGAAACATATATTTAAGTACAGTAACTAAGTATTTGTACTCCACTACTTCCCACCTCTGGGATGAGCGTTTCCTGTGTGTACTGGTGTTGGACAGTTCTGTAGATGTACTTTATTGAAACGGGAAACACGTGCTGGTCCTGATGATTGTCTAATATTGATATGATATTATCAGAGATGAGCGTTACCTGTCTGAAGCGGTGTTGAAGGGTCTTCTGGTGTCCGTAGAAGACGTACAGCGCCCCCTGGTGGTCGTCCTCCAGCGGCGCGCCCACCACCAGCTCCCTGAACCCGTCCCCGTTCATGTCGGAAATCTGAGCCAGCGCCGAGCCGAGGCGGGCGTTCTGAGAGCGGTCGGACACCTGCAGCGCCCCCTGCAGGACGAACAAGGTCTGCAGGGACAGGGGTCGATCAGTTCTGAATATCTGTTCTTGAATATGCTTCTGGAGTGTGTACTTGTGTGTATGCAGCTGATCTTGTGTGTGTGTGTGTGTGTGTGTGTGTGTGTGTGTGTGTGTGTGCGTGCGTGCGTGCGTGCGTGCGTGTGTGCGTGCGTGTGTGTGTGTGTGTGTGTGTACCTGTGGTGTGACAGTGTAGATGTAGACCCTCCCCGTCTCCCAGCCCTGGCTGTAGAACATCGGTGCTGCGACCACCAGGATGTCCGTCTGTCCGTCATCGTCTACGTCCATCGATATCAAAACACTGCCGAAATATGAGCCGATCTGAAAAAGGAATGAAAGCTTCAGAATAAATCAACATTAACATCATAAATGTATGTATCCTGTTTATCGTGGAGGAAACTTGTGTGCAGCAATGCAGTGGAGTCACCGACTCTATTTGGAGTTACGGCCGGAGAATTCACATCACAATCACACAGTCACGGTCTGACTGCACGGGAGAGTTGCCACGTCAATTCTGGAGAACCTCTCTCTCGTCAGCCCATTTAACTGGTCTCACGGAGAGTAACCAACATCTCTTGATAAGATAGTTTAACCAGTTGGGCACACTGAGTCACTTGCGTCCGTCACTTATGGCCTCGAGGATGTCACACCCTGGAGTCCTCAAACAACAAAGAAGGAAGTGTCCCAGTGCACCCAGAACAAAGACCATCGGTGACCTCGGGTTGCCCGGTCACAGAATGGGAACAATAACATTATGGCTGAAGCAGCCTGTGTCCTTAAAGGA
Source organism: Pseudochaenichthys georgianus (assembly GCF_902827115.2). Classification (NCBI taxonomy): domain Eukaryota; kingdom Metazoa; phylum Chordata; class Actinopteri; order Perciformes; family Channichthyidae; genus Pseudochaenichthys; species Pseudochaenichthys georgianus. The sequence continues at coordinate 166,150 of NW_027263094.1, forward strand.
GATAGCAGACGTCAGGGTTCTGTACGTCCTATCTAGGAGTCTAGGTCAATCATTTCCCTAACAGTTATAAGAGCAGTGTGACGTCCAGGATTATAAAGCCGGGCAACTGTTGTTGGAAACTTACCTAAAATGTTGAATGTTCTGATGTGGTCACGTGACTCCTTCTGATGTTACAGGTCTGCTGAAAGCTAACTAGCTAACCTCGTCATCATGTCAGATATACTGATGAACACTTATGTTATGAGACGACTAACTCTGAGACAGAGACAGTTGTCCGGCTTTATAACCCCCCCAAAAAAAGAAAGCATAACTTCTCTTTTTTTGTCAACTTTTCTTTTGTCGCCAACAGTGTCCCCTGGCCTCCGTTGTGTTTTGAGCTTCATGCAGCGTTTTGTATTTGCACCTGTCGGCCACCGTAGTTTCGCTCGTTCACTGTCAACACTGAACTTTTATTCTGGACTCTTTGAAGTTCAATATTATTAAATATTTCACTTGAAATAAACAGAACTCTCAGGGAGAACACCCTCATTCTGGAAACTACCATGTGTCGCACATATGTGAATACAAAAACGTGTGTGTGTGTGTGTGTGTGTGTGTGTGTGTGTGTGTGTGTGTGTGTGTGTGTGTGTGTGTGTGTGTGTGTGTGTGTGTGTGTGTGTGTGTGTGTGTGTGTGTGTGTGTGTGTGTGTGTGTGTGTGTGTGTTCTAGCATTACTATACTTGTGGGGACCTAAATCTGTTTACATAGTCACGTGTGGGGACTGGCTTCCCTTATGGGGACACATTGGAGGTCCCCATGCGTGTGTGTGTGTGTGTGTGTGTGTGTGTGTGTGTGTGTGTGTGTGTGTGTGTGTGTGTGTGTGTGTGTGTGTGTGTGTGTGTGTGTGTGTGTGTGTGTGTGTGTGTGTGTGTGTGTGTGTGTGTGTGTGTGTGTGTGTGTGTGTGTGTGTGTGTGTGTGTGTGTGTGTGTGTGTGTGTGTGTGTGTGTGTGTGTGTGTGTGTGTGTGTGTGTGTGTGTGTGTGTGTGTGTGTGTGTGTGTGTGTGTGTGTGAGACCTGCTCTCCCAGTAGCGCCTGTAGGATGGTCAGGTTTCCGGTGTTTTTCAGAGTGAACACGATGACCTTCCCGGTGTGGTTGAACCTTGGGGCTCCGGCCACGTAGAGCTGAGCGCCGCGAGAGGAAATGAGAGAACCCACCGAATAACCTGAGACCAGAACAACACACAGAACCAGTACGAAGATCAAGAACTTTATTAATATGTTCCTTTCCCTTAGGCTTTCCAGTTACCCCATAATACTGAAGTACAACTAGTTGAAAAGCGTAAAGAAAAACTATTTCACGTTCTTTGTTTGGCTTTTCATTATTTTCTAGTACGCATATTTTATTTTTAGTATGTTTGCAACTAGCAAAAAAGTGTTTTCATAGTTAACTTGAATGTTGGGCGTGCCTGGCTAGCCAATTCAGCCGGTTAGCTGGTGACATATTGTTTGCAAAGCTAATGGCTCTTTGGTCCTACCTCCTGCCAAGCTCTACCCTTGTGTCGAATAATTTATGCCCCGAAGAAACTCGATTTTGAAGTTGGAAATACCAAAGAAACTTCAAAACGGTCGTCTACAGACCAATGGATGATGTCATGTTGGCTTCATCAGTCAGTCTGTGGGTTTCGCAGCTGGACACACAGACATATATCACTTTGACAGTTTATGGGAACTTCACAGAAGGTGCAGCAGACGTTGTTACCCAGATAGGCTCCATGGTTCTTCAGCTCTTCTGGAAACTCGTCCTTATAGGAGGACTTTGGTGGAACCACCTTCCCGTGTTTGGTTTCTTTCAGCACGGCACCGTTCCAGTCGTAGGCACCAACCGCCCCGAGCAAAATGCCATCCTGAGGGAATACAGATCAGTTGATGAGCTCAAAGAGAGACCTGTCCTTCCTGTATAAATAATCTGTCCGTGACTCAACGTTTGGACGTGGTTTGGGAACGTCACTCTGGCGCTCGTTAAATCCAGAAATGAAAGTGATTGAAGCGTTGAGTCATTCTCTCTACGGGCCTCAGGAGATGACCCAATCTTTGGTGACTTTCTGCAGGATCTGACCCTGGATCTGCAGACTCACTGTGAAATATGACATCATGCTGCAGGAGGGAGAGGAGGATGGATCTGCTGCAAGTCGTCTGTTTTCCACATCAGTCCGAGTCCAAACGGATTCCTTACCTTTTAATCCCTTGCAGCAGGAAACACATTGCATATTTGTGTGTGTGTGTGTGTGTGTGTGTGTGTGTGTGTGTGTGTGTGTGTGTGTGTGTGTGTGTGTGTGTGTGTGTGTGTGTGTGTGTGTGTGTGTGTGTGTGTGTGTGTGTGTGTGTGTGTGTGTGTGTGTGTGTGTGTGTGTGTGTGTGTGTGTGTGTGTGTGTGTGTGTGTGTGTGTGTGTGTGTGTGTGTGTGTGTGGTGTGTGTGTGTGTGTGTGTGTGTGTGTGTGTGTGTGTGTGTGTGTGTGTGTGTGTGTGTGTGTGTGTGTGTGTGTGTGTGTGTGTGTTGGCAGCTTTACGCTCAGGAAAACCATCTGCTCTGTGTTACACATAGAAAGTTTCCACGACACCATTTACTCTCCCTGACGTTGACGCCGAGACAAATATGACTTTCCCTGGACCAGAAGCAACAGAAGTATTTCTGGAAGCTTCTTATCCTGCAGCTTCAGACTTCTGCGAGACTCAAACTGAGAGGGAAAGTTTAGCGTTCAACTGTTTGTTTCTCCTGGAGTCCGATTCAATAAATACACGACTCGTCACCTGCTGACTTTCATCGGACCACAGTTTGTTTTCCTGAAGGGAACTCTGTTTATGTTACCAACATCACGTATAACCTATACTGGCCAAGACGCTGTGCTATAGAAATACAGTTACACCTTGGGAATAAGAGATGATAAAGTGATCAACTACTAAAGAAGGAGTGCAATTCAGAAAGAACAGTGAGTTAGAAACATCAGGAGAATGTCTGAGATCCAAAACACGGATTCCAGACACATCCCACATGAAGGTACACCGACCTTTACATCAATCAATAGTGGAAACAAATGAAGATTAGCATCGTCATCACATCACCTTAAAACACAACAGCTGTAAGTTAGTGATGCCCTTACATAAGGACGTACATGTGACCATGATTTCACTCACTTTGACTAAATGCGAGGAGAAGCCCGCCTGAGCCATCTGCAGCCCGAACCGTCGACCCTGACTTCCTGCAGGACACAAACAAACACCGTCTTCCTGTAACTTTCACATTTTATTTATAATAATAATAATAACTTAGCGCTTTTCCAAAGGCTCAAAGAGCTTTACATTGCATATCTTACATATATTAGACAAGTAACAATGAATACTGAACGAATACCCACTGGAGCATATTCACTTAAAGGTGGGGTCATTTTGGAGAAACCAGCTGGAGTGGATAGAATTAGAAAATACACAGCCGGAACAAATCTGCCACTTCCTCACAGAGCCCCGCCTCCAACACACGAACGCGCACGTGACCAATGAGGGCAGAGATCAGTGTGTGCCCAGATGGAAGGCTGACAGGCAGGTAGGCCATCCAGCTACTTCAGCCGGCTCAGATGATTGGTCGAGCTTTTTACAGTGCTACGGCTTCCACCGATGATATTTTCATGGATGTATTGCCAAAGTATTTAATATATTCATTGCTATCGGGACGTTAAGAGCATTCCATGGAATATAACAACAAGTGTTTCTGAAATAAATGACAGACCCCACTTTTAAGTTAAGTTAACTCTTTAAATGGTCACACCAGTAGTGCCGATGCCACTGAGGATCAACGGCTCGTTGCAGTTTCTGTTTTGGTATCTGACTAACTTCTGTACTTTCTACAATATTCCAAAATCACATGGAGAAATCCCATTGGACCAGTTCAGGCCTGCCTTCAGGGTGGGATACAGCTGGGTTAGTATTTCAGAATCACATCCCTAACCACAGGTGGGAGGTATTGGAGTACGAATACTTCGTTACTGTACTTGAGTACATTTTTCTGGTATCAGTACTTTACTCCACTACTTATTCTTCTGACGACTTTTGACTTTGACTTCTTACATTTTGAACACAAATACCTGTACTTTCTACTTCTTACATGTTGAACCCAAATACCTGTACTTTCTACTTCTTACATGTTGAACACAAATACCTGTACTTTCTACTTCTTACATGTTGAACTCAAAATACCTGTACGTTCTACTTCTCTCATGTTGAACTCAAATACTGTACTTTCTAACTTCTTACATGTTGAACCCAATACCTTACTTTCTATTTACTTCTATCATGGGGACTCAAATACCTGTACTTTCTACTTCTTACATGTTGAACACAAATACCTGTACTTCTCTACTTCTCTCACTGTTGAAACCTAAATACCTGTACTTTCTACTTCTCTCATGTTGAACTCAAATACCTGTACTTTCTACTTCTACATGTTGAACCCAAATACCTGTACTTTCTCTTCTCTCATGTTGAACTCAAATACCTGTACTTTCTAATTTCTTACATGTTGACTCAAATACCTGTACCTTTCTACTTCTCTACATGTTTGAACTCAAAATTAACCTGTACTTTCTACTTCTACTTCTACATGTTGAACTCAAATACTGTACTTTCTACTTCTTACATGTTGAACTCAAATACCTGTACTTTCTACTTTCTTCCATGTTGAACTCAAATACCTGTACTTTCTACTTCTCACATGTTGAACTCAAATACCTGTACTTTCTACTTCTCACCATGTTGAACTCAAATACCTGTACTTTCTACTTCTAAATGTTGAACACAAATACCTGTACTTTTACTTCTCACATGTTGAACTCAATACCTGTACTTTCTACTTCTTACATGTTGAAACTCAAATACCTGTACTTTCTACTTCTTACATGTTGAACTCAAATACCTGTACTTTCTACTTCTCTCATGTTGAACTCAAATACCTGTACTTTCTACTTCTCTACATGTTGAACTCAAATACCTGTTACTTTCTACTTCTTACATGTTGAACCCAAATACCTGTACTTTCTACTTCTCTACATGTTGAACTCAATACCTGTACTTTCTACTTCTTACATGTTGAACTCAAATACCTGTACTTTTCTACTCTCTACATGTTGAACTCCAAATACCTGTACTTTCTACTTCTACATGTTGAACTCATGTTGAACTCAATACCTGTACTTTCTACTTCTCACATGTTGAACTCAAATACCTGTACTTTCTACTTCTTACATGTTGAACTCAAATACCTGTACTTTCTACTTCTTACATGTTGAACTCAAATACCTGTACTTCTACTTCTCTCATGTTGAACTCAAATACCTGTACTTTCTACTTCTTACATGTTGAACTCAAATACCTGTACTTTCTACTTCATACATGTTGAACTCAAATACCTGTATTTTCTACTTCTTACATGATGAACTCAAATACCTGTACTTTCTACTTCTTACATGTTGAACCCAAATACCTGTACTTCTACTTCTCACATGTTGAACACAAATACCTGGACTTGCTACTTCTTACATGTTGAACCCAAATACCTGTACTTTCTACTTCTCACATGTTGAACTCAAATACCTGTACTTTCTACTTCTTACATGTTGAACTCAAATACCTGTACTTTCATACTTCTCACATGTTGAACTCAAATACCTGTACTTTCTACTTCTCTCATGTTGAACCCCAAATACCTGTACTTTCTACTTCTCTCATTTCCCAAACAGCTGGTTCCTTTAGTCTGAATGTTGTGTTGGTGCGGTGGTCATTATTCTTTAGAGTCACTGCGTGGCCTATTGGTTGGAACACGATCCGTGTATCCATCACTTCCTGGTCTTCTCTAAAGAAGAGGGACCAATGGGAAACGTTGTCATGTTGCCGTTGTTCAGCATGGAAACATTCATTAGCTAACAATGACATTATTGTTCTATTAATATAAAGGGAGGTCAGGTACTCTTTAAAACAGCTGCTAGTTATGGGTACTTTTTACTGAAGTACATTTCGAAGTCCATACTTCTCTACTTTTACCAGAGTATTTTTAAACATGAGTATCTGTACTTCTACTTGAGTAAAGGATGTGTGTACTTCCTGTCTGTATCAGCACAGATTTACCATGCAGAGGATCGACTCACCTTCCAGAGAGAAGATCTTCTCTCCCAGCGCGTCCGCGATATCCTTCAGTGAAGACTCGTTCGACACGTTGAAGAAGTGCTGCTCATCCGGGTCACTCGCAATAAACTTTATTTCCTTCAGGAAGGCTTCAGGGTTGATCCCCCGGCGGTTGTAATAACCCAGAACCTGGAAGAGATGCAGTGGAAACCCTTTTTCAAACTAAAATATGAAACTTTCCTGCTTTAAAGTGTCAGAAACTCCCATGATCCCACACTTCACAACCATTACGGCAAACTTTTTAATTACTGTTCAATGACGAGATTGGTAGCAGAATATAAAAAAGGGGCCTCTGGTTATGGTGCATAAGCGAGGAGAAAATGGGAGAAGAAAGAGGAATACATTCCACGTTCTCAGGAACAGAAAGTTGATTGAGTACAACAGGATTCTGAGTTCAGACAGGAAGTCGGACAAGAGGTCGGACAGGAAGTCGGACAAGAGGTCGGACGGGAAGTCAGACAGGAGGTCGGACAGGAAGTCGGACATGAGGTCGGACATGAGGTCGGACAGGAAGTCGGACAAGAGGTCGGTCAGGAAGTCGGACATGAGGTCGGACAGGAAGTCGGACATGAGGTCGGACAGGAAGTCGGACATGAGGTCGGACAGGAAGTCGGACATGAGGTCGGACAGGAAGTCGGACAAGAGGTCGGACAGGAAGTCAGACAGGAGGTCGGACAGGAAGTCAGACAGGAGGTCGGACAGGAAGTCGGACATGAGGTCGGACAGGAAGTCGGAAAAAGAGGTCGGACAGGAGGTCAGACAGGAAGTCGGACAAGAGGTCGGACAGGAAGTCAACATGAGGTCGGACAGGAAGTCGGACAAGAGGTCGGTCAGGAGTCGGACAAGAGGTCGGTCAGGAAGTCGGACATGAGGTCGGACAGGAAGTCGGACAGGAGGTCGGACAGGTAGTCGGACAGGAGGTCGGACAGGAAGTCGGACATGAGGTCGGACATGAAGTCGGACATGAGGTCGGACAGGAAGTAGGACAAGAGGTCGGACAGGAAGTCGGACAGGAGGTCGGACAGGAAGTCGGACATGAGGTCGGACAGGAAGTCGGACATGAGGTCGGACAGGAAGTCAGACAGGAGGTCGGACAGGAAGTCGGACATGAGGTCGGACAGGAAGTCGGACAGGAGGTCGGACAGGAAGTCGGACATGAGGTCGGACAGGAAGTCGGACATGAGGTCGGACAGGAAGTCGGACAGGAGGTCGGACAGGAAGTCAGACAGGAGGTCGGACAGGAAGTCGGACATGAGGTCGGACAGGAAGTCGGACATGAGGTCGGACAGGAAGTCGGACAAGAGGTCGGACAGGAAGTCGGACAAGAGGTCGGACAGGAAGTCTGACAGGAGGTCGGACAGGAAGTCGGACATGAGGTCGGACAGGAAGTCGGACATGAGGTCGGACAGGAAGTCAGACAGGAGGTCGGACAGGAAGTCGGACATGAGGTCGGACAGGAAGTCGGACATGAGGTCGGACAGGAAGTCGGACAGGAGGTCGGAAGAAGTCGGACATTGAGGTCGGACAGGAAGTCGGACAAGAGGTCGGACAGGAAGTCCAGACAGGAGGTCGGACAGGAAGTCAGACAGGAGGTCGGACAGGAAGTCGGACATGAGGTCGGACAGGAGGTCGGACAAGAGGTCGGACAGGAGGTCAGACAGGAAGTCGGACAAGAGGTCGGACAGGAAGTCAAACATGAGGTCGGACAGGAAGTCGGACAAGAGGTCGGTCAGGAAGTCGGACAAGAGGTCGGTCAGGAAGTCGGACATGAGGTCGGACAGGAAGTCGGACAGGAGGTCGGACAGGGTAGTCCGGACAGGAGGTCGGACAGGAAGTCGGACATGAGGTCGGACATGAAGTCGGACAGGAAGTAGGACAAGAGGTCGGACAGGAAGTCGGACAGGAGGTCGGACAGGAAGTCGGACATGAGGTCGGACAGGAAGTCGGACATGAGGTCGGACAGGAAGTCAGGACAGGAGGTCGGACAGGAAGTCGGACATGAGGTCGGACAGGAAGGTCGGACAGGAGGTCGGACAGGAAGTCGGACATGAGGTCGGACAGGAAGTCGGACAGGAGGTCGGACAGGAAGTCGGACAGGAGGTCGGACAGGAAGTCAGACAGGAGGTCGGACAGGAAGTCGGACATGAGGTCGGACAGGAAGTCGGACAGGAGGTCGGACAGGAAGTCGGACAAGAGGTCGGACAGGAAGTCGGACAAGAGGTCGGACAGGAAGTCTGACAGGAGTCGGACAGGAAGTCGGACATGAGGTCGGACAGGAAGTCGGACATGAGGTCGGACAGGAAGTCAGACAGGAGTCGGACAGGAAGTCGGACATGAGGTCGGACAGGAAGTCGGACATGAGGTCGGACAGGAAGTCGGACAGGAGGTCGGACAGGAAGTCGGACATGAGGTCGGACAGGAAGTCGGACATGAGGTCGGACAGGAAGTCGGACAGGAGGTCGGACAGGAGGAAGTCGGACATGAGGTCGGACAGGAAGGTCGGACAGGAGGTCGGACAGGAAGTCAGACAGGAGGTCGGACAGGAAGTCGGACATGAGGTCGGACAGGAAGTCGGACATGAGGTCGGACAGGAAGTCGGACAAGAGGTCGGACAGGAAGTCGGACAAGAGGTCGGACAGGAAGTCTGACAGGAGGTCGGACAGGAAGTCGGACATGAGGTCGGACAGGAAGTCGGACATGAGGTCGGACAGGAAGTCGGACAGGAGGTCGGACAGGAAGTCGGACATGAGGTCGGACAGGAAGTCGGGACATGAGGTCGGACCGGAAGGTCGGACAGGAGGTCGGACAGGAAGTCGGACATGAGGTCGGACAGGAAAGTCGGACAAGATGGTCGGACAGGAAGTCGGACAAGAGGTGACGGACAGGAAGTCTGACAGGAGTTCGGACAGGAAGTCGGACATGAGGTCGGACAGGGAAGTCGGACATGAGGTCGGACATGAGGTCGGACAGGAAGTCAGACAGGAGGTCGGACAGGAATCGGACATGAGGTCGGAAGGATCGGACATGAGGTCGGACAGGAAGTCGGACATGAGTCGGACCGGAAGTCGGACATGAGGTCGGACAGGAAGTCGGACATGAGGTCGGACAGGAAGTCGGACAAGAGGTCGGACAGGAAGTCAGACAGGAGGTCGGACCGGAAGTCGGACATGAGGTCGGACAGGAGGTCGGACATGAGGTCGGACAGGAAGTCAGGAACAGGAGGTCGGACAGGAGGTCGGACAAGAAGTCGGACATGAGGTCGGACAGGAAGTCGGACAGGAGGTCGGACAGGAGGTCGGACAGGAGGTCGGACAGGAGGTCGGACAGGAGGTCGGACATGAGGTCGGACAGGAAGTCGGACATGAGGTCGGACAGGAAGTCGGACATGAGGTCGGGACAGGAAGTCGGACAGGAGGTCGGACAGGATAGTCGGACATGAGGTCGGACAGGAAGTCGGACATGAGGTCGGACATGAGGTCGGACAGGAAGTTCGGACAGGAGGTCGGACAGGAAGTCGGACATGAGGTCGGACAGGAAGTCGGACATGAGGTCGGACAGGAAGTCAGACAGGAGGTCGGACAGGAAGAAGGACATGAGGTCGGACAGGAAGTCGGACATGAGGTCGGACAGGAAGTCGGACAAGAGGTCGGTCAGGAAGTCGGACATGAGGTCGGACATGAGGTCGGACATGAGGTCGGACAGGAAGTTGGACAGGAAGTTGTACAAAAGTCGAATATTAGGTCGGAAAGGAAGTTGGACAGAAAGTCGTACAAAAGTCTGACAGAAAGATGGATAGGAGGTCAGAGAAGTCAGACAGGAAGTTGGACACTAAGTCGTACAAAAGTCGAACAAGATTTCGTACAGCGATTCAGAAAGAAGTCCGTAGGGTATTTGGGTCTTGAAGGACTCACAGCGATGGCGTACATGGTGACGTTGTCTCTCTCGCTGTCGCCGACCGCCTGGACCAGCTGCGGACTGTCGTGAGATTCTCCGTCTGTGATCACGATCATCACCTTCTTCGCTCCGGGTCGACCGCCTCGCTTGAACCCTTCGGACCTGAAGACCAAAGCAGAGTTAAACCGCGTCAGAGATCCCGGTTGTGGCGTTAAGACCTCCTTTCGTGTTCGAGTCAAACCTGACCGGATTACTACTTTCATCAATCATAAATACTGTGTCTTCAAAATGTTGATTTGGGAATACATTTAAAGTGTCTATTTCTTGTATATTCATCCAATAGTCTGAGACATTGTTTACAGCTTAAAAGGGTTCATGTAGGAGCAGTTAAAATAGAACAGTCGCTGATACCCAAATACCCAAATACCCTACGGACTTCCTCTTCCTCTCTGAATCGCTGGACCGGAAACACGAAAGTAAGGGGAGAGAAACGAACACAACAGGAGGGGTTTTAGAAACAAGAGACTTCTTTTGGTGCCGTACCGCCCCACGTTGATGCCCAGGGCCGTCCTGGTCTCCTCGCCCCCCCGCTGGTTCGATGCCCCGGGCGGCCTGCACCACCTCCTCCACCGTCTGGTACTCCCCCAGACCGAACTCATGGACCACCTTGGAGCCGTACTGAACCACACCCACCTGCAGAGGAAGCACTCCACATGAACCAATGCACCTGAAGGTATCACAACACTATCGAGCGGTGCAGGGATGGGGTATTTGTGTAGGCCGACCCTGAAGGAAGCGGCTGGTTCCCTCGACAAAAAGCAACGGGATTTCTCCGTAGGATTTTGGAATATTGTAAAAAACAAGGTCTGTGGAAACGAGAGTGTTTGATAAATGCACGATTTGTTCAGCCGGATCATCTCCACATGTCTACTTTGATAACGTTCTAATCATAAATCTAATTTCCAGAAGCTACATGCTAACGTGATGCTACAAAGGAACTACAGGCGAGTCCAGCAGCACGACTTCAACGTCACGCCGACTTCAGATCCAGATTCAAACATACAGATTCTAGATGGAACGAGTTGAAGCGTTTGTCTGAACACTTTGCAGGAGGCAGGGACTGGCTTTCAAGCAGAACAGGAACTAACTCAGAGGAGGGTTCACGTGTTCGGCGTAATGACGTACAACGACCTCCACGACTTCTATTCAGCCACTTGGTAACAACCATCGTTTCTCAGACACGTCCACTCTTCAGAAATCACTGCTGATGGTTTAATGTCCTCGAACAAAATGTGATCCGTCTCTTCAACGCGTCTCAACCTCAGACCTTAGATCAGCTGTTATCCAAACCCTACGGAGAGATCCCATTGGCTCTGCATTGATCCCACTGGACTTCTTTTAATTCAGCGATGAACCGACCTGCGTCTGACCTGGGCCGATGTAGAACTTCTGCAGGATGGTGATGAGGAAGTCCCGCACCTCGTACCACGGGTAGATGGAGTTAGAGCCGTCCAGAACGATCACGATGTCCATGAACGTCTCACACCCTGCGAAAAGCAAATTAAATTAATCATAATTGAATGAAACTGTGAAGTAAAGAAGTTCAGTCAGTACTTCTACTTTTACCAAATCATGTTTAAACACGAGTATCTGTACTTCTACTTGAGTAAAGGATGTGTGTACTTCTACTTGAGTAAAGGATGAGTGTACTTCTACTTGAGTAAAGGATGAGTGTACTTCTACTTGAGTAAAGGATGTGTGTACTTCTACTTGAGTAAAGGATGAGTGTACTTCTACTTGAGTAAAGGATGAGTGTACTTCTACTTGAGTAAAGGATGTGTGTACTTCTACTTGAGTAAAGGATGTGTGTACTTCTACTTGAGTAAAGGATGTGTACTTCTACTTGAGTAAAGGATGAGTGTACTTCTACTCGAGTAAAGGAGTGTGGTACTTCTACTTGAGTAAAGGATGTGTGTACTTCTACTTGAGTAAGGGATGTGTGTCTTCTACTTGAGTAAAGGATGTGTGTACTTCTACTTGAGTAAAGGATGTGTGTACTTCTACTTGAGTAAAGGATGCGTGTACTTCTACTCGAGTAAAGGATGTGTGTACTTCTGCCATCTTTGCTTATACAGATGCGATACAGATGCGATACAGATGCGATACAGATGCGATACAGATGCGATACAGATGCGATACAGATGCGATACAGATGCGATACAGATGCGATACAGATGTGATACAGATGTGATACAGGTGTGTATACGGTTAGTCTCACTCTGCAGGGCGGGGGCGATGGGCTGCGGACAGCTTGAAGGACCTGCTGACTCTGGAGCAGATTGCCCGTGCTGGACAGCGAGATGCCACACTCGTGAGACCAGAGAGGACCACAGGTCTGAGGACGGAGACACGCGGTCAGTCCCAACGAAGACTTCAGAGGGCTTTATGAATCATGCATCGTTGACAGAGAGTGAGAGCGTCTCACCACGAAGCTGCTGTCTCTGGGGTTTAGAGGTCAGCGTCATCCCCAGCCTCATGTTGTCCTTCCGCTCCGACACGCCGTCCAGAGAGAGTCTCCCTGACGCACAACGTATCACACTCAGGTTAGCAGTGGGACTTAGCATTAGCATTAGCATTAGCATTAAGCTATTACAAACCATCACATGATATCAAACAAAACAAACACCATATTAATAAAAATAAAAAATGAAATATATATATATATATATATATATATTATTATACTGATAAGTAAATGAAATAAAAACAGTTAATACCAGCCGTGCTGCTGA